>NC_086444.1:445332031-445594531 GCF_028390025.1 Pseudophryne corroboree | reverse complement strand
GAAAAATCTTTTCGCAATATTGCGAATACTTCGTTCGCAATTCTGCTAAGCTAAGATACACTCCCAGAGGGCGGCGGCTTAGCGTGTGTAATGCTGCGAAAAGCGGCTAGCGAGCGAACAACTCGGAATGAGTGCCTATATACATAATAATGACCACAGTTCAGTGCCGCTTATAAACACATAATGTCCACGGTAGCAGTGCCGCTTAAACACATAATAATGCCCACAGTAACAGTGCCACTTATACACATAATTACACATAATGGGCATAGTATCAGTGGCGCTTATACACATAATTAGCACGGTATCAGTACCGCTTGTATACATAATGCCCACGGTAGCAGTGCTGCTTATACATATAGGCCCTCATTCCGAGTTGTTCGCTCGCAAGCTGCTTTTAGCAGCTTTGCACACGCTAAGCCGCCGCCTACTGGGAGTGAATCTTAGCATAGTAAAAGTGCGAACGAAAGATTCTCAAAATTGCGATTACACACCTCTTAGCAGTTTCTGAGTAGCTTCAAACTTACTCGGCATCTGCGATCAGTTCAGTGCTTGTCGTTCCTGGTTTGACGTCACAAACACACCCAGCGTTCGCCCAGACACTCCTCCGTTTCTCCAGCCACTCCCGCATTTTTCCCAGAAACGGTAGCGTTTTTTCGCACACACCCATAAAACGGCCAGTTTCCGCCCAGAAACACCCACTTCCTGTAAATCACATTACGATCACCAGAACGAAGAAAAAACCGTGAGTAAAATACCTAACTGCATAGCAAATTTACTTGGCGCAGTCGCACTGCGGACATTGCGCATGCGCATTCGCGACTAATCGCTCCGTTGCGGAAAAAAAATAACGAGCGAACAACTCGGAATGACCCCCATAATGCCCATGGTAGCAGTGCCGCTTATACACATAATAATGGCCATTGTAGCAGTGCTGCTTATACACATGTCCACGGAAGCAATGCCCCTTTTACACATAATAAATGTCACCCTCACCCCACTTTCCTCATCTCTCAGTGGTGTCTGCTCTCAGTGCGCCACCAGCTCCTTATTCCCTCCGCAGTCCAGCTGTTAGGGTCTCCTGCCCTGTGCTGCCACGTCGTCATGGCAACCGGGAGACAAGTGCTAGTGGAGTAACCTGAGCGCAGCTGATACTCCGTTTTGGGTCTTTTGCTGTGCAGTGGTTATAGGCTCTGTGCACGGCAGGGGATCCGGTGCTGGTTTTTGTGCTCACAGTCTGTGAGGTCTGAGTGGGGCGTGGACAGCACCTGCTTTATAAGGCCTCTTTTCAGGGTAAGCAGATGCTGCTGAATCTTTGTTGGTTAGTCAGTTCATGAAAGTTAGCCAGTACTGTGTAGCTTTGTATTTGTTTGTTGCTTACTGCAAATAGGCCTGGGGATTTGGTATTACACTCTGCCAATCCAGACCTAGCAGTAAGACTGGAGTCAGTCGTTTAGCTTGCTGGGGTTCTGTTACTACTCTGTGAACTTAGCAAGTTTGCGGCTGTATTCTAAGACTTGCCTGTCTAATCCTGTCTCACTGTGCTAGGTGTCAGGGGTCAGTTTAGTGGCAGTAAGCTAAAACCTGTGCACTGCAAGTGAGAAATAGGATTGTGGAGACTCTCCTTGTGTCTATCATTCCATCTCTGACCAAGGAGTTTACTGCCACACCCGTTGGTAACCCTTTAGGGTTTTGCTGTTGCCCTTAGCAACAGCATTTCGGGTTCTCTACGTATTAAAACACAACATCTTGCTTTTTCCATCTGTGCAGTTCTAATACAAGGGAGATACCCAGTTCCTTAGCCTCTGGGCTTCTCTGTTCACTTTGTGTGTATTTTGTTACCCTATTACCTTCTGTGTACGTTATGTAATATTCCCCAGTTTGTCTGTGAGTCCATTTGTTTTGCATAACAGTTCAAACACCAGTACATTCCTGCAGACACTGGAGTGCATAACAGTTCTGACACCAGTACTTTCCTGCAGGCACTGGTGTGCATAACATATTCAGCAGCCTAATACTCCTGTTGAAATTTTGTGGGAATATGGAGCATACCCCTCAAAATACGTTGCAACAGGTGGTCGATCAGGTGCAGGTCCTGACTCGACAATTTAATGATTTGTCCATTAAAATGCACACCTCCCAGGCTGCTGGCGGAGCTCCCGCAGCAGCAGCACCTGCAGGGGTTAAGGAGCCGAAAGTAAATCTCCCGGATCGTTTTTCTGGAGATCGCTCGCAGTTCTTTTGTTTCAAGGAGAGCTGCAAGCTATACTTCCGGCTTAGGCCTCAGTCTTCTGGGTCGGAGATTCAGCGGGTGGGCATAGTGATTTCCTTGCTACAAGGAGACCCACAGGTCTGGGCATATGGGTTGCAGCCTGACTGTCCGTCGCTTAAAAGTGTTGATGCTTTTTTTACGGCACTGGGCATGTTGTATGATGACCCTGACAAGACGGCCTCAGCCGAGGCTCAGATTTCGATCCTTAAGCAAGGGCGAAGGCCAGTTGAGGTTTACTGTACGGAGTTTCGGAGGTTGGCCCATGATACCCAGTGGAATGACCCAGCCCTGAGACACCAGTACCGAAGAGGTCTTTCTAACCAGATAAAGGACCAACTGGTACAATATCCCTTGCCTGATAGCTTGGATCAGCTCATGCAGTTATCCATCCGGGTGGATAGACGGCTGAGAGAGCGTAGGCTTGAAAGGGAGACTGAGATTTCCTTCCTTCCCAAGGGAACCTCAGACTCTGAGGAATTTTCTGAGGAGCCTATGCAGATTGGGGCTACCCGCCTCTCCTCGCGTGAGAAGACGCGGAGGAGACAGCAGGGGTTGTGTTTGTACTGTGGGAATAAAGGTCATGTGGTAGTATCATGCCCAGAAAAGCCGGAAAACTTCAGGGCCTGAGGGTGATGGGAAATATCCTGTCAGGCCAGAAGTCAGAATTTCCCAAGAAGACTTTTATCATTCCGGTGACCTTGAAGATCCTCGGTCAAACTGTCAAGACTGAGGCCTTTGTGGACAGTGGGGCCGACGGGGTTTTTATGGACCGCCAATTCGCCCTGAAACACTCTGTTCCCTTAGTACCCTTGGCATCGGAAATTGAGATTTGTGGGTTAAACGGGGAACCATTATCCCAAGGTAAAATTACCTCTTGCACTAGCCAGATTTCTTTGTTTATTGGAGCCACACACTCTGAAAAATTGTCCTTTTATGTGACTGTCTGTACTTTTGCCCCATTGGTGTTGGGGTTACCCTGGTTAAGGGCCCACAATCCTCAATTTGACTGGGTCTCTGGGGAGATTCTTAGCTGGGGTACTGATTGTTTCAGGAGTTGCTTGAGCCTTCCAGTCAGGCTCTCGCAGCTAAGTTTGCCAGGATTGCCAGGGTGTTATGCAGATTTTGCGGACGTGTTCTCCAAAAAAGTTGCAGAGGTACTACCTCCCCATCGCCCCTATGACTGTGCCATTGATTTGTTGCCAAATGCTAAGCTTCCCAAGAGCAGGTTGTACTCCCTGTCACGTCCTGAGACTCAGGCTATGGCAGAGTACATTCAGGAGAACTTGGCTAAGGGATTTATCAGACCTTCACAGTCTCCAGTTGGGTCGGGGTTCTTCTTCGTGGGTAAAAAGGACGGTTCGTTGCGACCCTGCATCGACTTCAGGGAATTGAACCGTATCACGATTAAAAACTCATACCCACTGCCTCTCATTTCGGTCTTGTTTGACCAGCTTCGTACTGCCACCATTTTTTCTAAGATTGACTTACGCGGTGCGTACAATCTAATCCGAATAAGAGAGGGGGATGAATGGAAGACTGCCTTTAATACCCACTCAGGGCATTATGAATATTTGGTGATGCCTTTTGGGCTCTGTAATGCCCCGGCAGTCTTCCAGGATTTCATGAATGATGTGCTCAGGGAATATTTGGATAGATTCTTAGTTGTATACTTAGATGACATCCTAATCTTCTCCCATTCCCTGGAGGAACATCGGAAGCATGTACGCTTAGTCCTCCAGAAACTCAGAGACCACCGGCTTGGGGCGAAGCTGGAGAAGTGCGAATTTGAAGTTCAGCAAATCGCATTTCTAGGATATATTATCTCCCCAGAAGGTTTCCAAATGGAGGGTTCCAAGGTACAGGCAGTCCTGGATTGGGTGCAGCCCACTAGTTTGAAGGCGCTTCAGCGTTTCCTGGGCTTTGCGAATTTTTATAGACGATTTATCGCTGGATTTTCGTCTATAGTGGCGCCCTTGGTGGCACTCACTAAGAAAGGGGCGGATGTTGCTCACTGGTCTTGTGAGGCTAAAGCGGCTTTTGCCCGTCTCAAAAGGGCATTTGTTTCGGCCAAGGTGCTGCGACACCCAGATCCAGAGCGTCCTTTTGTGGTGGAGGTGGATGCCTCTGAGATGGGTATTGGGGCGGTGCTTTCTCAGATGGGAGTGTCTGATAATCGCCTTCATCCCTGTGCTTACTTTTCCCGTAAATTTTCGCCTGCCGAGATGAATTATGACGTGGGTAACCGGGAATTGTTGGCTATTAAGGATGCACTCGAGGAGTGGAGACACTGGCTTGAGGGGGCTAAGTTTGTGGTCTCAATTCTCACTGACCATAAGAATCTGGCATATTTAGAGTCAGCGAAGCGTCTCAATGCCAGGCAGGCACGATGGGCTTTGTTTTTTGCTCGCTTTAATTTTTTGATAACATATCGCCCTGGGTCAAAAAACATCAAGGCTGATGCGCTCTCGCAGAGTTTTGCTCCAATCCAGGAGACCACCGAGGAGTCGTTGCCCATTGTTTCCCCATCATGTATTAAAGTGGGCATTACCCAGGACCTCTTATCATTAGTCCTTAGAGCACAGGAGCAGGCTCCTCCAGACCTTCCGGTAGGTCTTTTGTTTGTGCCTCCTAGGTTAAGACAGCGAGTGTTCCTGGAATTCCATGCCAAGAAGTCGGCAGGTCACCCGGGTATTGCCAGAACTCGGGAGTTGCTATCTAGGGCGGTGTGGTGGCCCTCGGTGGCTAAGGATGTGGATCAGTGGGTTCGGGCATGTGACATCTGTGCCCGAAATAAGACTCCTAGAGGGGTTCCTGTTGGCCCATTACATCCACTCTCTATCCCATCTAAGCCATGGACCCACATTTCAATGGATTTTGTGGTGGACTTGCCCAAATCCTCGGGGATGACAGCCATCTGGGTTGTCGTTGACAGGTTTTCGAAGATGGCGCACTTCGTTCCACTGGTTGGGCTGCCATCAGCCAGACGCCTGTCTGAATTATTTATGCTGCATGTTGTGCGTCTCCACGGGTTGCCACTTGATGTGGTCTCTGACCGCGGATCCCAGTTTGTGGCCAAATTCTGGAGGGCATTTTGTTCCGATCTCCATATTTCTGTCAGCTTGTCGTCAGGCAACCATCCGCAGTCTAATGGGCAGACTGAAAGGGTGAACCAGTCCTTGGAGCAGTTCCTCAGGTGTTATGTCTCCAAGTGTCAGACTGACTGGGTTGCTCATCTGTCCATGGCGGAGTTTGCCTATAACAACGCGGCTCACTCTGCTACAGGGATCTCTCCCTTCCTTTGTGTGTATGGGCATCATCCTAAGGCCAATTCTTTTGACCCCCTGGACTCCACGCCTGGTGGTTCCTCTGTGGTTTCGGTCCTTAGAGGTATTTGGCGGAAAGTGAAGAAAGCCCTTGTGTCTGTGTCATTAGTGACCAAAAGGGTTTTTGATAAGCGGAAAAGACCCTGCAGCTTCAAATTAGGAGACTTCGTCTGGTTGTCTACCAAGAATTTGAAGTTGAGACAGCCATCTCATAAGTTAGGGCCCCGGTTCATCGGCCCTTATAAGATCACCAGGGTTATCAATCCGGTGGCATTTCAGTTAGATCTGCCCCGTTCTTTGGGTATCAATAAAACATTTCATTGTTCCCTTTTAAAACGGGCGATTAGTAATCCTTCTTCCAGTGGAAGACCTTCCCCTCTTCTGATACGTGGCCAGAGGGAGTTTGTTGTTGAAAGGATTCTTGACTCCAAGGTGGTTCGGGGTCGGCTGTCATTTTTGGTGCACTGGAAGGGGTATGGCCCGGAGGAGCGGTCGTGGGTGCGCAGTTGTGATCTTCATGCCCCCAGACTGATACGCTCTTTCTTCTCGCAGTTCCCCGATAAACCCGGTGGTAGGGGTTCTTTGACCCCTCGTCAGAGGGGGGGTACTGTTAGGGTCTCCTGCCCTGTGCTGCCACGTCGTCATGGCAACCGGGAGACAAGTGCTAGTGGAGTAACCTGAGCGCAGCTGATACTCCGTTTCGGGTCTTTTGCTGTGCAGTGGTTATAGGCTCTGTGCACGGCAGGGGATCCGGTGCTGGTTTTTGTGCTCACAGTCTGTGAGGTCTGAGTGGGGCGTGGACAGCACCTGCTTTATAAGGCCTCTTTTCAGGGTAAGCAGATGCTGCTGAATCTTTGTTGGTTAGTCAGTTCATGAAAGTTAGCCAGTACTGTGTAGCTTTGTATTTGTTTGTTGCTTACTGCAAATAGGCCTGGGGATTTGGTATTACACTCTGCCAATCCAGACCTAGCAGTAAGACTGGAGTCAGTCGTTTAGCTTGCTGGGGTTCTGTTACTACTCTGTGAACTTAGCAAGTTTGCGGCTGTATTCTAAGACTTGCCTGTCTAATCCTGTCTCACTGTGCTAGGTGTCAGGGGTCAGTTTAGTGGCAGTAAGCTAAAACCTGTGCACTGCAAGTGAGAAATAGGATTGTGGAGACTCTCCTTGTGTCTATCATTCCATCTCTGACCAAGGAGTTTACTGCCACACCCGTTGGTAACCCTTTAGGGTTTTGCTGTTGCCCTTAGCAACAGCATTTCGGGTTCTCTACGTATTAAAACACAACATCTTGCTTTTTCCATCTGTGCAGTTCTAATACAAGGGAGATACCCAGTTCCTTAGCCTCTGGGCTTCTCTGTTCACTTTGTGTGTATTTTGTTACCCTATTACCTTCTGTGTACGTTATGTAATATTCCCCAGTTTGTCTGTGAGTCCATTTGTTTTGCATAACAGTTCAAACACCAGTACATTCCTGCAGACACTGGAGTGCATAACAGTTCTGACACCAGTACTTTCCTGCAGGCACTGGTGTGCATAACACCAGCACCATTGGAGGGGGACTGGGGGAGGTGGGCTAAGGGTATAAGTCTAGCGCCGCCTGCCCACCATCCCTTTTATTTGTGTGGGCGCTGCGGCTACACTACAGCGCTGCACTAAAGAATTCTCATGGCCGGGCAAAGTGGGCTGGAGGAAATTGAACTGAGAGTATTCCTCTTCTGCATACTGTTACACCCCCCATCCAGATCTCCATGTTACACTGGCACTACAGCTCTCAATCTTTAAAAAAATGTCCTACAAACTGCATTACCTGATAGTGGTACATGGAGATCTGTCTGACTGCTGCAATCAGGGCAGACTCCATGTCACCATTTCTTCCAGCTTCTTCCCCCCTCCCTGCAGACAGGCTGGCATTACAGTCTGGTGGTGGCTGGGAGCGCAGTGCAGGCAGAGGTCAGAGTAGACTTATACCAGTGGCGGATCTAGACTTTACTTATAGGGGCAGGGCCAGTGCTAGGGTGTTCGGCTCTCCCCTGCAAACTATAAATTTGCGCCCTCCCTCCCATACTTCACAAAGGGACAGCGTGCCGGAGTTGACAGCCCATGCCAGGCATTGCTTCTGCATGGTGCCTGTGGGGCAGGTTGACCCGCGTGGCGTGGAGGGGTGAGGCTCCTGTACCAGTGCCGTAACTAGACATTTTAGCGCTGTGTGCAAAAAAACAGCATCGGCGCCCCCTCCCCCCAAATATAAAACCGGGCCAATGCGCCAAAATATAGGAGCGTGGTTTTATGGGGAAGGGGCGTGTCCACATAGCTCCCGTTTACACAGTATGGCAGGTAGAGTCCACTTTTACACATTAGGCAGGTATTTTACACAGTACGGCAGGTAGAGTCCACTTTTACACATTAGGCAGGTATTTTACACAGTACGGCACGTAGAGTCCCATTTTACACATTACAGCAGCAGAGTCCCGTTTTACACATTACAGCAGCAGAGTCCCATTTTACACATTATAGCAGCAGTCACCCTTTGTTACATATTACAGCTACAGAGAGTTAGATAGAGAGTGTGTGTGTGTGTGTGTGTGTGTGTGTGTGTGTCTCAAGTCACCTGTTAGGGCGATGCGGCATTCAGGACTACCAGGCGCAGACACTCATTTACTGGCACTCACAGTACCCTCTCCAGTGCTCAGGCTGTAGCGGGTGTCACAGTAGAGGCAGCAGCGGCTCCTACACGGCACCAGGCGGCTGAAGGAGCGCTCTCTCTCTCCACTTCAGAGGTGGCGGCGGCGGGTCTCCCTGGCAGCGGCGGCTCCTATACGGGACCAGGTGGCTGAAGGAGCGCTTCCTCTCCACTTCAGAGGTGGCAGCGGAGCTCACAGCCAGAATTACCACACAAAGGGTAACACCAAATGGCGCGCTCCCCGTCGCTTACAGAGGCAGGCCCTGGCGGACAGCGTAAAATTCACTACTCCATCACTGACCAAAACAGCCATAGGTAGGGGTGTGCTGCCAGATGGTGCGCCTTCACTGCACTTGCGCTGTGGGCAAGGCACCATCAGCACACACCTAGTTACGGCCCTGACCTGTACAGACACCGAACACAGACGGGGGGGTGACACAGTGACTGAACACAGAGGGGGGTGACAAAGTAACAGAACACTGGGGGGTGACAAAGTGACAGAACACTGGGGGAGGGGGCACAGTGACAGGGCCCTGGGGGGGAGGTACAGTGACAGAACACTGGGGGGGTGACACAATGACGGAACACTTTGGGGGTGACACTAACATAACAGGGGGGTGACACTTTACAGAACACTGGGGGGGTGAAACACTTCTTCACAGAACATGGGGGGTTGACGCTTCACAGAACACGGGGGGGCGGACGCTTCACAGAACAGTGGGGGGGTGACAAAGTGACAGAACACTGGGGGGGAGGCACAGTGACAGAACACTGGGAGGGAGGCACAGTAACAGAACACTGGTGGGGGAGGCACAGTGACAGAACACTGGGGGGTGACACAATGACAGAACACTGGGGAGGGGGGGTGACACTTCACAGAACACTGGGGAGGGGGGTGACATTTTACAGAACACAGAACACTAGGGGGGGTGACACTTTACGGAACACTGGGTGACACTTCAGAGAACACTGGAGGGGTGACACTTCAGAGAACACCAGGGGGGGTTAGACACTTCACAGGACACTGGGGGGGGGAGTGGGGGCACATTTACACTTCACAGACACACACACACAGCCTATTACATCCCAGTCACACACACACACACACACACACACACACACACACACACACACACACACACACACACACACACCACACACACACACACACACACACAGCCTGTTACCCACCAATTTACCACACACACATCCTGTCACATCCCATTCACCACACACACACACCCACCCCATTCCCTGGAGTTACCACTCTCCACACAAGCCCATATATATATATGTATGCATGCATGCATGCATACACACATATAAGTCAAATGTTACCTCCAGGTCCCCACAGCACAGAGGGAGACAGGCTACGGGCCACACAAACAATCATTTGACACCAGGGGCGTGGCCTAATCACGGACCCCCGTGGCCACGCCCCCTTTTATAAATTCCCCCATAGCAAGCTGCAGGCTGGAGCCCGGGGGAGGAGGAGGTGGGGGGGGGCTGGCTCTGCTGCAGGACCCGCAGCTGCACAGTCTCTCCTTCCTAGAGAGCCTGCCCTGTGCTCTCTATAGCTGCAGCGATGCAGGGTGACACGTAGGGGGTGGGGGGGGGGGCGGAGCCACATATGAGAGGCAGCCCCTCGCGCCACTCGGCCCACCGGGGACTTCCCCGGTAACAGCAATGGCCACTCCGGCCCTGGCTGTGTCAGATGTCCATCATAGGATAAAATAAAAAAGGGGCAGACTAGATGGGCCAAGTGGTTCTTATCTGCCGTCAAATTCTATGTCTCTATGTTTCTATAGTGCTGAGTGTCAGTCAGTGGCCTTCAGGGTCTGTCAGGGTCAATCAGAGCTGTGTCAGTGTGCCCCCCCCCCCCCCCCCCAAAAAAAAAAAAAAATATTTTTTTTTTTTGCTTTTTTTTACATTGTTTGTTGTGTGCAAAATAAATGCACACTAGTACACCATAGTTACTTGTATTTAGTACCGTGTGTTAAACCAGTCTGACTCAACGCAGTGTGGGACAATCTGCTTCACCCCAAAGTATAAACCAAAAATGTTTTTTTTTGTTGCTCTTTACATTGTTTGTTGTGTGCAAAATAAATGCACACTAGTACACCACAGTAACTTGTATTCAGTACCATGTGTTAAAGCGGTCTGACTCAACACAGTGCGGCACAATCTGCTTCATCCCAAAAAATAAAACAAAAATCTTTTTTTATTGCTCTTCTTTACATTGTTTGTTGTGTGCAAAATAAATGCACACTAGTACACCACAGTTACTTGTATTCAGTACCGTGTGTTAAAGCGGTCTGACTCAACACAGTGTGGCACAATCTGCTTCATCCCAAAAAATAAAACAAAAATCTTTTTTTATTGCTCTTCTTTACATTGGAGGTCATTCCGAGTTGTTCGCTCGCAAGGCGATTTTAGCAGAGTTGCTCACGCTAAGCCGCCGCCTACTGGGAGTGAATCTTAGCAACTTAAAATTGCGAACGACGTATTCGCAATTTTGCGATTACAAACTTCTTAGCAGTTTCAGAGTAGCTTCAGACTTACTCGGCATCTGCGATCAGTTCAGTGCTTGTCGTTCCTGGTTTGACGTCACAAACACACCCAGCGTTCGCCCAGACACTCCCCCGTTTCTCCAGCCACTCCTGCGTTTTTTCCGGAAACGGTAGCGTTTTTTCCCATACGCCCATAAAACGGCCTGTTTCCGCCCAGTAACACCCATTTCCTGTCAATCACATTACGATCGCCTGAGCGAAGAAAAAGCCGTGAGTAAAAATCCTAACTTCATAGCAAATTTACTTGGCGCAGTCGCAGTGCGGACATTGCGCATGCGCACTAAGCGGAAAAAACGCTGCGATGCGAAGAAATTTTCCGAGCGAACGACTCGGAATGACCTCCATTGTTTGTTGTGTGCAAAATAAATGCACATTAGTACACCATAGTTACTTGTATTTAGTACCGTGTGTTGAAGCGGTCTGCGTGCCCCCCAAAAATAAAACAAAATAATTTGTTTGCTCATCTTTACATTGTTTGTTGTGTGCACTGCACCTCTGATTTGTGAATTGTGATCTGTGAATTCAAAAATGGATAACAATCAGTTTACAGAACCAAATACTAGCGCTCCAGCTGCTTCCACCAGTCATGATGCCGATTTAATGTCATCTAGTACTAAAGCTGATGCTCAAGGGCATAGACAGTTTACACAACTGGTAAAGAAAAAAAGACCTCAAGCAGTAAGAAAAAGAAAGTTGGTTCATGCAGAAAAACTTAAAATTGCCAACATGCCATTAACATCACGCAGTGGCAAGGAAAGACTCAGGGCTTGGCCTATATTTATGACTGATGATTCTGCAACTGTTTGTGAAGCATATTTTGCCTCTCATGACAATAAAAGACCTTGTCACTCAAACTTTAGAGGTGTAAAAAAACTATAATCCACTAAGGCAGCAAAACAAACTGCGATCTTCAGAAACAGAAATTTCAAAAGTCCCTGAGGAGAGTCCAATTGCATCCCCAAATCCTATGTGTGAGCCTAAACTCTCAGAGAAGCTGCCTTCCACCGTTACTGCTCCCTCTGTATGTGTGGAGATGGGCAGCATAAGTATTGCTGGTGACCTAGCTGTTGAAGATGCCACCATCGAGATACAAGAGGATGAGGGGGGGTATTTGTGTAGCAGATGATGGCACTAATGAGGATCTTGAGGATGAGAATGAGGATGTTGTGTGTATAAGTCAGGCTCAAGTGGAAGCATCTGTTGTCCATGATAAGACAGCCATTGTCATGCCTGGGCATTGGACCAACAAATCCGCCTCCTATGTGTGGAATTATTTTCACCCAAATCCTGACAACATTTGCCAAGCCATCTGTAGCCTTTGTGGAAACAAAATAAGTAGAGGTAGGGACGTTAAGCATTTAGGAACCTCCACCCTATTACGTCATCTGCAGCGAGCTCATGGCAGGTGTAGGGTGTCAGAATCTGGTGCTAAGAAAATAACAACAAGCAGTCCAGCAGAAAATGTCTACCTTCTCTCTGCTTGAACCCAGCACCTGCGATCTCCACCACCAACACCTTCATCCTCAACCTCAATATCCTCAGGTTTGACCAGAGATGGTCGTGAAACCAATTTGTTAATACTAGGTGACTCCTCCCCTTTCCAGGATTCCGCAGAAGAATCCTTAAGCGCAAGGCCTGCTGATGCTGGTTCTGCTGCTGCTGGTGGTTCTGCTGCTGCTTCTGGTTCTGCTGCTGGGAGTAGTTCATCATCCCAGAAGTGGACCAAGAAAACTGCTAGTACTAGTAGTATTTCCCAAAAACAATTGACTGTTCAGCAATGCTTGGCAAGGAGAAACAAGTATGTCAGTTCTCACCCAGTCGCACAGCATATCACTGACACCTTGACTGATTGTATAGTAACAGATCTGCGTCCAATATCTGCCATCAATTCAGTGGACTTTATGCAGTTAATGGACGACTCGTGTCCATGGTACCAAATTCCATCTTGGCTCTATTTCACCAGAAAGGCCATTCCTCAGCTGGACCAGGACGTTAATAAAAACCTCATTCACGGCCTAAAAAATGCCATTGTAGCCAATATCCACCTAACCACAGATATGTGGACATCGGCAGTGGGCAAACTAAAGATTATATGAGTGTGACAGCCCACTGGGTGGTTGAATCACTTTTAGCAGCAGCAGTACTATCTAGCAAATATCACCAGCTCAGTTAAAGGCAGGCTGCTCTGTGTATCACCGGCTTTACTAAGAGGCATACCTCTGATAACCTCTTAGAGAAACTAAGGGATGTGATAGTGACATTGCTTAACCCACTTGGACTCTCCTCAGGATTTGTAATTTCGGATAATGCCAATAATATCGTGAAAGCATTACAGCTGGGTGAATTCCAACACATCCCCTGTTTTGCTCACACGATAAACCTGGTGGTTCAGCATTTTTTTTAAAATGACGGGGGCATGCAAGAGATGCTGTCTGTAGCCCGAAAGATTTCAGGGCATTTTCGGCATATCACAACAGCATGCGGGAGATTGCAGCAGCTGTAAGAAGAGTTGAATCTGCCCTTCCATCAACTGAAGAAAGAGGTGGTGACAAGGTGGAACTCCACCCTTCATATGCTTCGGCCATTCATAGCTATACAACAAGCCATGACTTTGGGAGAGGAGGGGGTGGTATGTACCTCAGACCAGTACACTGGAAATTACTTTCTGTCTTGTGCAAGGTGCTCAAATTCTTTGAAGTAGCCACCTGTGAAGTCAGTTCCGACACTGCTAGCTTAAGCCAGGTGGTTCCCCTAATTAGGCTTTTAGAAAAACAACTGGAGAAATTGAAGGAGGAGATAAAACAAGGCGAATCTGCAAAATATGCCGGACGTGTAGATGAAGCCCTTTTTTTTCTAAGCGAAGATACAAGGGTTGACAATATCTTGAAATCGGATCACTACATTTTGGCAACCGTGCTTGATCCTAGGTTCAAGTTGTAAGTGTTGTCTTTCTTTCCAAATAATACAGATCTTAAGAGATGTAAAGAGCTCCTGATGAGCAAGTTGGCAGCTGAAGTGATGTCTCCTCCTTCAATTTTTTGCGAAACAGCCAGCAAAAAACTAAATTTTCCCAAAAGACTTAGTGGGTATGCAGAGCAGTCCAAAGACCATTTTGACATCTGGTAAGGTCTAGATGAATTTCCCAGTAGTGACACCTCTACTGTAACGCTAACTGATACGGTCACCATCCAAAGAGTGGTGGAGGATTACTTTCACGACACCATAAAAGTAGGCATGTCCCTTGGCATACTGGAAGGAAAAAAGTCAATATGGAGGCCCTTGTACAAACTGGCTTTGTATTACTTAAGCTGCCACCCTCCAGTGTGTACTCAGAGAGAGTTCTCAGCACAGCTGGGAACCTTGTGAGTGAACGGCGTAGGAGGCGACTTCCTCAAAATGTGGAAAAGATGATGTTCATCAAAATGAACTGGAAATTCCACTCGGAAGACCTGTCCCAGCAATTACATTGAAATACAGAGACATCTGTAATGGGGGATTCCAGTGGGGAGGAATTAATATTGTATGATGATGAAGAGGATGTACACACTGATGAGGATGGCAGTGGCGATGACATCTTGTAAACACTGTAGAGCTGTTCCTTTAAGGTAATTGGTAGCTCGTTTTTTGAGGCAGTCCTTGTCCCTGAAATGATTGGTTTGTTAAAGTGTGCATGTCCTGTTTAATATCCAACATAAGGGTGGGTGGGAGGGCCCAAGGACAATTCCATCTTGCACCACAGTTCATTTATCCCACTGCTGTGTGGCAGTGTTTCATAGATATGCTACAAACTACCGTCTATTTGTGCCGCTGCTCTCACCTAGTAGTAAGTAACCAGCCAGCTGGCTGCAGACTTTGACCTAAAGTATCTGAAAACAACATTGTGAGCATTAAGGTGGTCAAAATGGTCTGCAAATGACTGGACATTAATGTTATTGAGGTTAATAATACTCTAGGGCCAAAAATCCCCACAAAAATTATGTGATTGTGGAGTTTTTTTTGTCAATTTTGGAAAAAAATCCACATCCAAATCCTGTCATGGCTGTTTGGCAAATTCAAATCCCGCTGATGAATCCAAAGCCAAATCCAAATCTTCGGGGCCAATGCACATCTCTAATAATTAGCAATACTTGACACTATGAAGCTATAAAATACACAACCCCTTATACACAGAGACGTTTTTTCAGCATGAAGACAGAAATAAATATATTTATGTGACTTTAAAAATATAATTTCCAAACTAAGGGTCTTAATTGCTCCACACTTATAGGAAAAGAGCAGAACTAAACTTCATAACAAAATGATTGATTGCACTAATGCATTTTATTTATGTATACAAAATCGTAAAGTTCCCTAGTTCCCACAACTCCAGCCTATGCAGCAGCCTGCTGTATCACTTTACCTCTTCCTCACAACACAAGGAGGTTATGCAGCACATTGGGGATCAGGGGAGAAGAGGGATGTGCAGTTTGCAGAACATGATCTTCCTCTGAGTAATTCCTGCTCACTTCATTAAAGCAAAGTATTACTGTAAGGGGATGTATTCATGTGACCGGCAGTCAGGAGACCAATGGTCACATAACCTCCCCTTACATCCCACCCCCTCACAATCCCGATGGTCGGCTTGCTGACCAACAGTAACTTTTCCCACTCGTGGGTGTCCACGACACCCATAGATAGGGAATAGAACCTGTGGGGGCTGCAGTGAGCCACCAAGCCAGCAGCATGGCGAGCGCAGCAACCCTGCAAGGGGCTTGCTGCACTTGTCTCGCCCCTTCCCCCGATCGCCAGTCATGCATACCATCACCCACTCAGCAGAGCAATCCGTTATGCAGTGCACTGTGCTGGGGACTCCAGTCCTAACTGGGACTGTGTGGCTATGAGAGTTGTGTGAGTGGGGGAAGATTTACCAGGACTTCTGCCCACTGTTGCAGAGGTGAGGCACCAGGAATGTGTGGCTATGACTCGGAGGGGGGCTCACTGTCATCAGGAATGTGTGCTGTGCTCTGCTCACAGATCCATCTGTCAGCCACGCCGTCTACTTCCAGACTTGCTAGATGATGGCATTTGTACAATAGGCAACTCCAGGCACACATTGCTCTGCACAGTCCAACTCAAGGTGACACACCTCCTCTTCCTTCCTCTTACCAGTAAGAAAGATGCCGGGCCTGGAACCCGCAGGCGGCGCACTACTACTTAATATAAATTATGAAAGAAAAAATCAAACAGTGCAGTGGGGTTGCTTGCTGGAATTTGGGGGCCCCCGTGCATCCAGGCCCCACAGCAGTTGCATCCCCTGCACCCTCTATAGTTATGCCACTGAGTGCATGCACAATAGCACTGCAGAGGCACAAAACTGAAGTTAAGTGATCGCTAATGCGATCACTTAATTTCTTATACAATCACAGGGACAAGTTCCTTCTTGAGTCCACGTCCTGCATGTATTTTCTAATATATTCATGCAAATGTTAAATTTATTCCTGCTGTAAAGGCTTTGTGGGTGGCAGGGAGACAGCGGGTGACAGGGGGAGGCAATGAGTACCAGGAAGGAGGCAGTAGGTGATGGTAAGGAAGCAGTGGGTGACAGGGAGGAAGCTGTAAGTGGTAGAGGGTGACAAGGAGGCAAAGGGTGTTAGGGAGAGGCAGTGGGAGACAGTTGATGAGAGTGAGAGGCAGTGGGTGACAGAGGAAGGCATAGGGATGGCAGAGAGTGACTGGGGTGGCAGAGGGTGATGGGATGGCAGAGAGTGACAGGAGTGATGAAAGAGGGAGGTAGAGGGTGAAAGAGACAGCATTATGCTAAATCAGCTATCAGCCATTTTGTATAATGGCAGCCATTCTAGATGTATTTCAAGCTATTTTTTATAGGTTTATAAGTAATGCTGACATTTATCTGATATATGCATGAGACCCTTAGCCCTAGCAACCTGTATAAGAAATATGCACTCCAACATATTGATAATGGTCAAGGATCAGCTCAGATGCATATATGGGTTATTAATCCTACCTACCCCTTTAAGAGTTTATTAAGTGAATTTTTGTACTTGCATAAATTAAACTTATTGATAAAATGCAGTATCTTGTTAAAAATTATAATCTAAAAGGGCAGCAACTCCCTATTAGCTCATTAGGCTAATAAGCCTAAAGGAATTCAGACCTGCAGAGTTATTGTTGCTAGATAGTATTTTATGGCAAGATTCCCAGATATTGGCAAGACGCCCAGAAAAAGACCTTGAGTTTTGAAGGAAATAGAGCAATTATAAATATAAAAACATCTTAATAATTGTTGTAAGTTTTGTATTTAATAGCTAAAAGATGTATAATGCTATGTAATAAGTTTCAACCCAATAAGCAGTTATGTGATTTTATGTTTCATAATTTGATATTGATTAGAATGTTCATTGCTATAATCAATGAACATAGCCAGCTAGTATATGTAATTTCCTTAAATTAATTACATAGATATTTCTGTGCGAAACTAATTTGTTAAGAGCAATATGATTTCTCTAGCTGCAGTCACAAGAACATTTAGTTAACTCCCAGGCTAAGATAAAACTTTAATTGCGTGATGAGAACATTAAAGGAGTATGTTTTGGAATGTCCAGGTGACAATGTAAAAAAGGCTTTCAAGATTAATGTCCAGATGGCGATAAGAGAAAGGCATTCTCAATAAATTAATGAGCAAACAGTGATAAGAATATATACAGGAATGCTATCATTGGTTTAATTAAATCATTGTTTATCTTTGCACACAGTGTACTTTAATTGGCTAACACACTTTATTCCTTTGTTCATTTGTGTATAAATAAAGGCTCCTAAAGCAACGAGTCAGATCAAAAATGACTTGCTGAGCTTCTACATATCTCCTGTGTGTTGTCTCATTATTTCTGGTCTCCAGCCGGCTGCTAAGTACAGAACCATTGACAGATGTTCAAGGGTATTAAATAGACGACCGAAGGACGTTTATATATGGAGTCTATCTCCAACAGTTACATGGGGGCTTGGATCCGGGATCACTAACGCTCCTGCCAGCAGATGACGATGCAGCTGATGCTTGTATACAACCACTGTCAAAACCCTGGGTGAGTAATCTAAAGATTGATTTTCAACATGATTACGCTCTCAGTGTTTGTATACTATCTACCAGTCTGTTCATCTATATGCAGGTAGTATACGTGATATAGAACCCGCTTATCTGTTTAAAAAAGTACACAATTTGTTGTTTTTCTGTGTTCTCTGATAAAGTACGTACATAAGTTTCAGTTTTTACATTTACAAAAAAATGTTTTTCTCTTTCTCAAATGACATGTCAGTATTGTAAATGTTCATTATATTATTATGGTATAATCTTAAACCTGAACCAGAATATTGTGAAGTTAAGGGAATATTGCCACAAAGTGATTTCAGTTTTGTAGGGAACCACTGTCTAGATTGTCGTGCACACATTATAATATCTATATAGTAAATTGTAATTCAGACTTAAGGGTAAGATGGACTCAATAGAAAAGGAGTTCGGGTATCATTGCCCTTAGTGCATGCTGGAGTTAATAGAGAGGGGGCTCAGGTATGATTGCCCAGGTTGTACGGGACATATAATTTTTCAAACTCAAGGAGACCGTATTCCAAGAATAGTGGGGCTATTCCAAGAATACCAGGGGCAACAGAATACATTATACGGGGAGGAATTTATGAAGGACAAGGTACAGATTCCCAAAGTAATTTAACAATAATCATAGGGACACACCTCAGCAGTCCAGAAAAAGTAGTCTATTATACAGGGCTCACTTGCGGAGCATTGGTGATTGATTTTACACCATCAAAAGGAGGAACAGGCAATGCCACAACACCAGTCATCTGTCCACAGACGGATTTGAGAAACTCTTTGGCCACAAGGGAAAAGGGATTTATTCTGAGTTGCCTCCTGGATGATATATATATAGGCAATTAGAGACAGATATAAGAGACGTATGACTCAGTGGTTAAAGAAGTCTTTGTGGACTAGGTAAAGTCCAGTCAGCAATATCAAAGTTTTATTGTGTCAGAGATTAAGATCCAAATAGTTTGCTTCATTTGACCTTTTTATTGTTGGTTTGATTAACTTTCACATAAAGGTATATCCCATATAAAGATAAACTGACATTTGTTTTTGAATACTACGCAGTACAAGCAACGGTTGCAGCCCATAAGGATATCGCAAGGTGAACTGATCATTCACGTGGTGGGTGCACATGGTAGGACAACCAGGGAGAGGCCTCCACTGGGTATTGTCAGTGATAGGGAGGGGAAAAAGGCACTTAATGGTATTGGTACGATTTTTTTAAAAGGGCAAACTTCCCAGAGGATGGGACACTGGATCCTTCCAATGGAGAAGATTTGAAGCAAATAACAAATACTGGATTAAAAAGGGTTTTTCTGATACTGTAAAAATTTGGCAAACTGTCTCAGGAAATTGAGGTTCAATACATCACCCGTATACATGAGAAATAATAATGCCATAGGTCTTGGCAACATATTGCCCCTAGAAGAAAACAGACTTTGCACATGCATTGATTTATTAGAGAGAAATGTCTAACCCTCTGTTATAATTTTTATATTACATGCACACCACTGTAGATTATAGGGAAACAGCAATGAGTACATGTAGTGGGAATTGCAGTTTTGCTGCCCCCTCATTTATAAGTTGAGAGGTTTTAATGTGGCTCAGGAAAGAGTTAAAGAAACAGTATGTAAAATAATGCTTCTGTGTGAAAGAGCTTACTGTAATATGTACACACATACGGATGTAAAATGTTTATGACTGCAAAATATATTAATGGGTAATCACGCTTTCATATGTAGATATATGTATATATATTCCCATAGGTCATTTTACATATAAGCAATGTGTATTTTAGTTTTGGTCTAAGTAACAGTTCTTAGCTGTTAGTTATTTGGAGACAGTAGTATAGTGACTCATTACTACTGTATTTTGTTATCTGAAATACTAGAAGTTTCTGTAATGCAGTTTTAATGCAGGGGAAAATGAATCCGACATTACAAACCCAAACATATTGATCAGGAACATTACACACCGTGGTTTCAGTCTGATATGTTAAGAATTGTAAATGAATTACCAGATATAAGGAAAAATCCTGCTGAATTTTTTTTAAAGCAATTGTCACAAGTATGTGGTATATACAGACCTTGCTGGATAGATTTAGAGCAAATTATTAGAACAGCGGTAGGCTCTGGAAAATATTCCCGTATGGAACAAATGGCTGCCCGAGATGCAGCAGGCGGTAGAAAAAGAAAATTGCAGACAAGCCAGCAGTGGACAAAAGATATACTAGAGCAAGTGGAACAAATCTCTTAGAAAGAGTACAGTGGAGATGTTTCCAAATGCAGGAAACTGCATCCGAGACACCAGATATTGTACAGAAAACAGACAATGTATGCCAGTACTATGATAAACTTATGGTTAGGCAAGAGGATGAAGGATATCTAGTATGTAATGCTGCAGGAGCAAGAATGTTAAAGACAAAGTTTTTTAAATGGTTTAAAGAATGAATTAAGATCTCAGCTTTTCCAGATACAGGTGCTGGAAGGCATTGAGGATGTGGAAAAGGAAAAGAAGGACAAACGCATGTCTAAAACTCCTGCAGTGACTGTTCACCTGATACAGGGTTCTCAAAAGACATGGACCCCAAGACCCAGGAGGGGACAAGAAAGAAAGCCACACCAAACAAGGAAACAAATGGATGCACAAGGTAATGACATGACTTGCAAATGTTTTGGTGTAAGCTACCAGGACATCAGAAGAAGAAAATATCTTAGATTCACGCAAAGACAACAGCAAACTTCTGACCAACCATATGTAAACCAACATGCACAAGATGACAGAACATGAAGGTGCACTACCCCTATGTCAGCGACAGTATCTGTGTATCCTGCAGCAACTGACATTTTAACAAAAGTATCAGGCCATTGAAGCAACTGGATTGAGAGTTAAAGCCCTACCCCTGCAAGAAAGTAAGATGAATCACTTACTCATCAATAATGAAGCCACACCTGTCCCAGCGGCATTCCTGACCTCACCCACCTGTCCAGTCAACCTTTTGGGAGTGGACATCCTAGTCCTAATGCAAGCATCCTAGTCCTAATGCAAGAACAATAAAATACACAAACATGCAGAGACTAATTGGGCCTAAACCAGACAGGCCACTATGGGCAGGGCCGGAGCTTCCACTAGGCAGCTTTAGGCAGCTGCCTAGGGGCGCCGGGACCTGAGGGGGTGGCCTGTTACAGCTGCATGAAAAAGGTAGCGTGGTCCTACCTCTCACAACCGCCGCAATCCCCCCAGCACTCGTATCTACATTAGCCACGACTGCCAAGCTCCTGTATTGCAGGGTGACATGCGGTGCTGCTCATCATTCCAGGCTCTTTCACAGACTTCTTAGTCCCATCTCTGCATCGCAACCTGCAGGTGAGGTGGCTACACAGTGCACTGTCCGCATTTGATAAGGAAAGAGGGGGAGAGCAGCAGTCTTTGGGGGCGGGTGCTGAGATGAGCAGCAGGCATGTACACTATCTGGGGTGGATGAGCAGCAGCATGCAAACAGATGGTAGAGGGCATAGAACAGAAGACATTTAAAAGAGTAGGGGAAGGAGGGTGAGAGCAGCAGGAATCCACACAGACTATGGAGATGGGGAGAAGAGAGCAGCCATGCAACAGACTGGGGTTGGGGGAGGGCAGCAGTATGCTTTTCACCTGAAGGCCGGTTAGGGGGAAGGGGCAGTAGGCAGAACTTTTGCCTAGGGTGCCGAGAAACCTTGCACCGGCCCTGACTATGGGTCATTATATTGGGAACTTTAGTTCTTATTGCATGACATTATATACCCAGACAGGTAGAATGTGTTGTACATTTATCACTAATGAAACAGATAAGGCACAAGAAGTGGCTCAATGGCATATCCAAGAAATAGAAAATGAAAAACAAGCATATGCCAACAAAAACAATATCCCTGACACTCTAGAGGGTGACTGGGGATGGTTATCATGGCTAAATCCTACTAAGTGGTTTAGTGGATACAAAGGATGGATTGTTGAAATTTTTATGTTTTTGTTAAAAATTGTTGGCTTAGCAATTATAATATATCTGTGTTTTACTTTTAAGATACTGCTTTGCTGTTTTTCAGTTTCCAAGAAACAAGTCAAGAAAGGTTTTGATACTTCCAAGTTTAAGGACTTACAGAAAAGTCTGGCAAGAAAGAGCTGTGAACAGTCTACCTTGATGGATATGAGTGAACGGTCATCAACCCTCCGTCAGACAGAGTGAAAGTAACATCTTGTGGGGATATAGCCTTTAGCACCATCATAGCTAGACTGTCTGCTTAGACTCGTTAGGCAGAGAAATTATAATACCAGATATACTGTAATGTCTGATTATTATAAACAGGAGGTACTGAAAGAGACAGCATTATGCTAAATCAGCTATCAGCCATTTTGTATAATGGCAGCCATTCTAGATGTATTTCAAGCTATTTTTTATAGGTATATAAGTAATGCTGACATTTATCTGATATGCATGAGACCCTTAGCCCTAGCAACCTGTATAAGAAATATGCACTCCAACATATTGATAATGGTCAAGGATCAGCTCAGATGCATATATGGGTTACTAATCCTACCTACCCCTTTAAGAGTTTATTAAGTGAATTTTTGTGCTTGCATAAATGAAACTTATTGATAAAATGCAGTAGCTTGTTAAAAATTATAATCTAAAAGGGCAGCAACTCCCTATTAGCTCGTTAGGCTAATAAGACTAAAGGAATTCACACCTGCAGATTTATTGTTGCTAGATAGTATTTTTTGGCAAGATTCACAGATATTGGCAAGACGCCCAGAAAAATACCTTCATGAGTTTTGAAGGAATTAGAACAATTATAAATATAAAAACATCTTAATAATTGTTGTAAGTTTTGTATTTAATAGCTAAAAGATGTATAATGCTATGTAATAAGTTTCAACCCAATAAGCAGTTGTGATTCTATGTTTCATAATTTGATATTGATTAGAATGTTCATTGCTATAATCAATAAACATAGCCAGCTAGTATATGTATTTCCTTAAATGAATTACATAGATATTTCTGTGAGAAACTAATTTGTTAAGAGCAATATGATTTCTCCAGCTGCAGTCACAATGACATTTAGTTAACTCCCAGGCTAAGATAAAACTTTAATTGCATGATGAGATCATTAAAGGAGTATGTTTTGGAATGTCCAGGTGACAATGGAAAGAAGGCCTTCAAGATTAATGTCCAGATGGCTATAAGAGAAAGGCCTTCTCATTAAATTAATGAGCAGTGATAAGAATATATACAGGAATGCTATAATTGGTTTAATTAAATCATTGTTTATCTTTGCACACGGTGTACTTTGATTGGCTAACACACTGCCATACCTTTATTCCTTTGTTCATTTGTGTATAAATAAAGGCTCCTAAAGCAACGAGTCAGATCAGAAATGACTTGCTGAGCTTCTACATATCTCCTGTGTGTTGTCTCATTATTTCTGGTCTCCAGCCAGCTGCTAAGTACAGAACCATTGACTGATGTTCAAGGGTATTAAACAGACGACCGAAGGACGTTGATATACGGAGTCTATCTCCAACAAGGGTGATGGGAGAGAGAGGCAGGGGATAAGTAAGGAGAGGCTGAGGGTGATGGGGGATGGCAGAGAGTGACTAGGGAGAGGCAGAGGGAGGCATAGGATGAAAGAGAGGAAGAGGGTGGCATGGGGAGATATGGGGTGACCAGGATGGCTGTGGGGGACAAGGAAATGGCAGAGGGTGACAGGGGGATGGCAGAGGGTGACTAGGAAGATGCATAGGTTGGCAAGGGAGGCAGTGGGTGGCAGGGAGAGGTAGAGGGTGGCAGTGGGAGAGAGGTTGAGGCAATGACTGGCAGGGTGATGCAAAAGGTGGCAGGGAGTAGCAGAAGAAGGTGACTTGGGAGAGGCAGACAGTAACAGAGGGATGGCAAAGTGAGACAGTGGGTGACGAGAATAACAGTAGAGGACAGGGGAATGGCAGTGGGTGATTGGGGGATGGCAGAGAGTAACTAGGAAGAGGCATAGGTTGGCAGAGAGAGGCAGTGGATAACAGGGAGATGCAGTGGGTGGCAGGGGATGTAAGTGGGTGAGAGGTTGAGGCAGTGACTGGCAGTGAGATGCAGAAGAAATCACCATTGAACCAAACATTGGCAAAATAATATTGGTACCAATGCAAATCATGAATTTACTAATATGCAAATTCGCACCAATTTTGCAACACAATTCACTAAACCAGGTGTTCTTGAACTTTTTTGGTCCGGCATCCCGTCAGACAATAAAAATTATTACAGGACACCAGAAAGTTGTTGTTATTATTATTACATTTTATTAGTAAGGCGCCACAAGTGGTTCGTAGCACCATTCATATAGCACACATTAGAACAATACAGAGTAGACTAAACATCACACTACAGCAGGCATTCTCAACCGCGGTCCTCAAGGCACACCAACAGTGCAGGTTTTAGTGATATCCAGGCTTCAGCGCAGATGGTTAAATCAAAATAACTGAGGTACTAATTAAGTCACCTGTGTTCAAGCCTGGATATCAACAAAACCAGGACTGTTAGTGTGCCTTGAGGACAGAGGTTGGGAAACTCTGCACTACAGTAACCAAAACTAAATGGAGCATAAGTAACAATTAGCACCACACATCTCAATACACAATACAGCTGGAATGTAATCGGTGTATTAATAGGGTAGTGCTATGAGTGAAAGATGAAGCAGGTTAGACGACTGCTGGGTAGATGAGGGCTGTAGTAGAAGTGTGAGAGAAGAGGGCATTGGGTGATAGGGAGAGGCAGAGGATGACCGGGAGGCAGTGGGTAATGGGCGATGGCAGAGGGTGACTAGGGAGAGGCAGTGGTTGTTTAATTAATACGTTTTCTCCTGTTTCCCCTCCACATCCTACACTGTGTGCTGCTACATCCCATAAAGTTTGTGCTCAGTGCTTCCCTCCTTCCCACATGCTCCCCTGCTGCTGCTTTCCGGAACCCCCCTGGCACCCTCAGATGACCTTACCATGCTGCACTTACTTACAAGAGGCTTATCTGAGTCTGACTGCAGTCCACTGCTGGTTGCCTGTTTCATCTGTAAGTTTCCTACAGATCAGAAGCCCCAGGACCCAGAAGCATCCTTGTTGCCAGCCATGTGACCCCTGTGGATATCTGTATGTAGAAGAGGGAGTCAGGAGTCCTGGAAGGAGAAGAGCCCTTTATTGGGTGCTCCGCACTTTCTCTGGAATCCCAGGGATTAGGTGACTAATTGGTGTTTGGAAGGGGGGGGGGGTTGAATGCTTTGGACAGGGGATCCAGTCAAGGGTGTCCCCTGGCTATGGAATTACCCCCCTGCTAGTAAGAGTCTGGAGCTTGTCCCGGAAATACAGGGGGGCCCCACACCATGTTTCCCCTGTATTTCCTAAACCAGGACCGCCTCACACAGTATGGTGCTGGTTATGCTTTTGGAGGGACCCCACACCATTTATTTTTCTAAAATTTACCCTTTAAGTCACTTAAAACATGAAAAGACTCACTGATCCGTGCAGGCTTCACAACAAACAAGATGCTTTATCGCAGCTAAATTCGCACCTCCCAACATGCAAAAAAATGTTTCTTATCACCATCGGACAACACGATTTAGCCCAACACGACTATTAGTAAATGTGCGATTTGCGGTGCAAAATGTTCCAGTGATAAGGGGTGATTGGGGATTACAGCCCAAAATGATTCTTAGTAAATTTCCCCCCTAGGCAGTGTGTTTGAGTTTGTTAACCATAATAAATTAGTGATAAAATGTAACTATTGACAAATAGCTTTCTTTCCCCACAACTAAAACTTAACACTACAAGAAGAAAGATGTTTGAAGAATCACAATAGTAAAGAATAGACCATGCAGATACTGCAATTGACGGAATGTATCTTGTGGGAATAATTGTGTTTGAGTCGCGGCCTTAAATAGGCACAGTTGCAGAAAATATTGATAATCTGTTGAAATACAGCTAACCATGGGCCTTATTCAGGTTTGTTAGCAAACCAAAAAAATAAGCAATTGTGCAAATCCATGTTGCACTGCAGGTGGGGCAGATGTAACATGTGCAGAGTACAGTTAGATTTGGGTGAGGTGTATTCAAACCGAAATCTAAATTGCAGTGTAGAAATTAATCAGCCATTATTTACCCTGTACAAAAACAATGTTAGCCACTCAAATCTGAATCTCTGTGCACATATTACATCTGCCCCACCTGCAGTACAACATGGTTTTGCCTAATTGCTAACTTTTTGGTGTGCTAACAAACCTGAATAACCCCCTATGTACCTAAGTGGGCAAAATTAATATGAAATAGTTATAATCTAACCCACAGAGGTTGATTTTGAGGAGGATTAAACATAGAACAAAATTGGGTCTGGGACTCCAGGTCGACACCAAAAAGGTCGACACGCCTTATGTCGACACCAATTGGTTGACACGCCTTAGGTCGACATGGCCAAAAGGTCAACATGGAAAAAGGTCGACATGAGTTTTTAGTGGGGGGGTTTGTGTCGTTTTCTTCGTAGAGTGACCGGGAACCCCAATTAGTGCACCGCGTCCCTTCGGTTACCGTTTCCCAATCATAGTCCACGTGGATCATAAAGTATGAAAAAGTTCAAAAAATAATTTTTTTTTTTGAAAAACTCATGTCGACCTTGTTTATGTCGACCTTTTGTCCATGTTGACCTTTTTGGTGTCGACCTGGAGTCCGGATACCAACAAAATTCTATGTATGATTTAACATCTGCTTTATGGGAGAGGCACCATAAGACCCTAATTTTTTCCTAAGTCAGGATTTCCATTACATTTGCAGTCACACAGTAATATTCAGTTAACACAACCTAAGATTAGGAAGAACAAATGGCATGAGGTGCAATATTTATGGACCTTTTGTGGATCCGAAGACTGCCCTGGACTCAGAAAGTGTCATTTGTAATAAGGACACCAAACATGCTGAAATTCAGAGCAATAGCCTTTGGTAACTTTTCAAACTGGGTCTCATTTTAAACTACTGTCTGTACCAGGGCCGGACTAGCCATCTGGCACTTCTGGCAAATGCCAGTAGGGCCGATGGCCACGTGGGCCGGTCCAGCCGACCCCCTCTTGTGTCACTGAGACACGCTGCCGCTCAGTCCGGCGGCAGCGTGTCTCAGCTGTCAGAAGCTCAGAGCGCGCCAGCGCGGCTTTGTCTGGCGGCGTGTAGCGGACTTCAAACCAGCCGCCGGTTCGTGAGCCAATCAGAGCTCGCGGACCGGCAGCCAATCAGGAGCAGCCGCTGCCGGTCCGCGATCTCTGATTGGCTCACGAACCGGCGGCTGGTTAGAAGTCCGCTACACGCCGCTAGACATAGCCGCGCTGGCGCGCTCTGAGCTCCTGACACCCTCACATCACAGCCGGAGGAGCAGCAGCAGCAGCGGTAAGTAAGCTGCTGTGGGGGCAATTGGCTGGCACTGTGGGGGGCACTGGGGGCATTTGTATACCTGACATTGTGGGGGCAATTGGCTGGCACTGTGGGGGCATTTGTATACCTGGCATTGTGGGGGCAATTGGCTGGCACTGTGGGGGCATTTGTATACCTGGCACTGTGGGGGCAATTGGCTGGCACTGTGGGGGCATTTGTATACCTGGCATTGTGGGGGCAATTGGCTGGCACTGTGGGGGCATTTGTATACCTGGCACTGTGGGGGCAATTGTTTACCTGGCACTGTGGGGGAATTTGTATACCTGGCACTGTGGGGGCATTTGTATACCTGGCACTGTGGGGGCAATTGTTTACCTGGCACTGTGGGGGAATTTGTATACCTGGCACTGTGGGGGCATTTGTATACCTGGCACTGTGGGGGCAATTGTTTACCTGGCACTGTGGGGGCATTTGTATACCTAGCACTGTGGGGGCATTTGTATACCTGGCACTGTGGGGGCAATTGTTTACCTGGCACTGTGGGGGAATTTGTATACCTGGCACTGTGGGGGCATTTGTATACCTGGCACTGTGGGGGCAATTGTTTACCTGGCACTGTGGGGGCATTTGTATACCTAGCACTGTGGGGGCATTTGTATACCTGGCACTGTGGGGGCAATTGGCTGGCACTGTGGGGGCAATTGTTTACCTGGCACTGTGGGGGCATTTGTATACCTGGCACTGTGGGGGCATTTATATACCTGGCACTGTGGGGCATTTGTGGATCTGGCACTGTGGGGGCATTTATATACCTGGCACTGTGGGGCATTTGTGGATCTGGCACTGTGGGGGCATTTATATACCTGGCACTGTGGGGCATTTGTGGATCTGGCACTGTGGGGGCATTTGTATACCTGGCACTGTGGGGGGATTTGTATATCTGGCACTGTGGGGGCAATTGTGGATCTGGCACTGCACTATTGGGGGCATATGTCTGTGTATCACGTCCCATTTTAATTGGCCACACCCATATTTTTGGCGCGCTTGCCTTCGGCGCGCGCACACAATACCTCTATGGGACACTCTCTGTCTAAATGGTCGCCGATTGGCCCCGCCGGGAGTGCACACAGACGCTCTCATTCTACAGAATGGGGCGCGTGCGTGTCCACGCCCCTTTTCTGGAGCGCGTGCGCTTAGTTACAACCTTTATTTTTCCATACCCCCCACTTCAACATTTCCACTTCAACCAATGGTTGTGTGTATTTTAATACAGAATGAAGTACACTTGTATGTTGTTATAATATTAATTATATTTGTAAGAGCATAGACTAAGAAGTAGGAGGAGTCGGGAATAGTAAGGGGAGGAGTCAGATGCTGACACCGAGGTGGGCCTGTGTGCTTCAAAAATGCCAGGGCCTATTTTTGGTACCAGTCCGGCCCTGGTCTGTACAGTATACAGGATAAGTAACTAGTAATGAGGACATCCATTACCAATCCCTGTGAGGCAAAATAAAGATACTATATATGACACTGGAGGGGTGTAAAATAATAAATACAGAAATACACTGGTCACAGGGTAGCCAGTGGGAAAGGGGGTACAATGAAATTGGAGCCTGTTACATGGGGAGGTTGGTTTATAAAACATGGATTATTCATTACTCCTAAGGGTGTATGTGTGTATGGGGTGGGGGGGGGGGGGGGGGTGCTATTATTGGGATTTTGGTCTGTTGACAATGAGGGGTGGAAAGTTATTTTATAATGGGGACTTATGGACATGGGGGGATGAGGAGGTGCAAAATACCCCCTAGATATATATATTTTTATATATTCTAAAAAAAAAAAGTAGTAAGATTAAGTAATTTCTGAATGGTTTTGTGGGGAAAAAGTCGTCAGTTAAGTGGTTAAATCTTGATGTACTAAAGAGTGTTCAGATGAACCAGCAAAAAAATCACAATCCATGTCAAAGTCTAGGTACAGTACTGTAGAAGGGGTATACTATGGTATGCCGGCGGCTGGGCTCCCGGCGGCCAGCATACCGGCGCCGGAATCATGATCGCCGGCATACAGACAGCTGGGTGAGCGCAAATGAGCACCTTGTGGGCTCGCTGCGCTCACCACGCTGCGGTCACGGTGGTGCGCTAGGCACGCCACGCTATCTAGTCTCCCTCCAGGACCCCCAAGTGGAAGATAAGGTGTCGGTATGCCGGGTGTCGGGATTCCGGCACTGGTATACTGTGCACCGGGATCCCAACAGCTGGCAAACTGAAGACCACCCCTGTAGAAGGGTAGGAACAATCAGGCAGAGTAAATCATAACCCAAAGCCAGTAGTCAAAGTTAAAGAAATATCGTAATTCCCAGGGCAGAGCTATGAAGCCAATTACATTCAGTGACGGTTTTCTGAGCTTGTAAAAATAGGCACTATTCTGTCTTTACTATGTCAAGTTGTACCTCCCCACCACGATGGTACATTTGATGGTACATTGATGGTACATGCCAGATCACGTAGACACTGTTCTGTAGACATGCTTGACATTGAAGGCACAGAAGATTCTAGAGAGGAGATTTATCAAAGCTTCAAGGGGGATATGTACTAAGCCTTGGAGAGTGTAAAAGTGGAGAGAGATAAACACAGCCTGTAACATGGCAGTTAGGAGCTGATTGACTGGTACTTTATCTCTCTCCACTTTATCACTCTCCAAGGCATAGTACATCTCCCATGAGAAAATGTGAAATTGCTCATAGAAACCAATCCGCTTCTAGCTATCATGTATCTAGCACCAACTATAAAATGACAGTTCGAAGGTGATTGGTCACTACAGTATGGGAAACTTCTCTACTTTTTCTCTTTAGAATGTTTGATACATATTCTCCTAGAACTGGGAACTGGCAGCTAAACAGCCGTACATGTGCAACATATAGAAAGAATGAATATCTCACGCTTCGTACTATTAGTGTTAAATGACCAAACTCACAATATGCTATTTATAACTGGTCAAGTTTAGTGCTTAACACTTTGTAACTGAACAGCCATCTGTTCTATAGGGTTAAGGTCTCGACAGGTCATCTGTGTGTATGGTTTACAATAACTGAGAAATGCCGAGAGTGGATGTAATGTTTTAATTATAATGTATCTCTGTATTCTGCAGCAATGGCTAGATGACAACATGAGATTATAATGATTTTTATCATGGGGTACGATATTGTCATTTATTAGGGGTTCACAAAAAGATTAAAGTTGTGAACATTTTCCTGTACTGAGGTTATTCATTTTGGAAAGGGCGCACTCCGGATCCTAAGTGCAGGGTCACCGAGATGGGTTGGGGGGCGGGTACTAATTACCCGGGCTGGGCTTGGTGGAGGGGCCCGGCAGGAGCCCGTCCCAGGCCTGGGCCAGCTGCTGAGGGAGAGTGAAGCCACTGAAACCCCCAGTGTGGCCAGCATAGCACCATTTTGCAGCCACACATCCCCAGATCTGCCTACTCTCCCATCAGTACCAAGTCCTGCACTCTCAGTGGCACAGCCTGTGTGTGCTACTGTGGGCCTTCTCTGTCTGTCCTCCATAGTGAGAGGACATGCCCCTGAGTGTCTGTGTCCCATACCGGAGACTGTGCCACATACTGGAGACTGTACATCACAGCGGAGGCTTTAAAATCTCACTGTGCCACCACCAATTACCATCAGAAGGCTAATACCACTGTGTGTATAGACTGTACACAGCACCGTAACAGGTCTTTATTGCGTCATGTGCTTGCCACGCCCTCTGAGCACATGATGTTATGACATCATGCTCAGGAGGCAGGGCCATCAGCACATGCAATTAGCCCCCTGGAGCATCCTCAGGGGGCTGTAAGAGCTGAAGTGTAAATGTATGGAGCATCCAAAGGACTGCATAGTGATTCCTCCTGCAATATGCCATTTCAGGCACCATGCTAGCCAGATGCAGGGGCCGTGGGTGAGCAGCAATGCCACCCACAGGGCTCTATGCTCTGCACCGAGGCACCACCTGCACACCATTAGTTACAGCCTTGTAAACACAGGTGTGTGCTACTCCATCTATGCACACTGCTTGCATTAATCCTGAAGCTCCTGGCTGCATCCGTCTCATACCACTGTATGTGTATGCTTGCATTAACCCTGTGTTACCCTGCATCCTGTATTCTGCTGGTTAACAAACCAACAAGCCTGATTGAGATATTTGCTATGCGGACTGACCTCCGTTGAACACAACTGACACCTATCAATATCATAGGTTCTGTCAATAGTTAATACAATGTTAACAGTGTGTTGGTCTTTGGCTAAACCTGATCAAATTGGGTTATGTATATAGCAATTATTTCAAGACTGTCGGTCAATAACTTTCACTTACAGTAAGATGAATCAAGGCTAGATATACTATAACTGTTCTGTGGAAAATTTGTTTCATATACTTAATTATTAATGTTTCCTTACCTGAGCATTTGCTAATGTTTTTCATGTGGCTTAGTTTTTCCAGGGTCACCTTACAAGTGTACTCATCGTTATTCAACCAGCTCTCTCTGCTGATATTCAGTGTACTTTTTCCAAAGAAAAGACCATCTTCACCTTTCCAGGTATTGAAGTTACTGTTAGTATGGTGTAGTCCATTCTTAAGCCAAACAACAGTAGTGTCATTGGGGTAAAAACTGGATACAAGACAAACTATAGGCACAATGCTCAACTGCTTAGAATTCTCATAGGAAGCCAGATAGATCTCTGTGTCGGGCTGTGAAACCTTTACCTCTGTGCAGACTGAAACAAAAGAAAATACATGTTGACTATGAGTGAACTGAACTAAGAAAACAGATCAGTGGCATAGTATAGTTAGTGTAATATCGATAATCTGTCAAGATGGCCAACTACGTCAAAGTCTTCCCATCTGGCCAGTCCCTATCCTGACTCATAAAAGCACGAGAATTGCTCTGCATCCTTTGCCAAGTATCACACAGATTTTATACACAAGCTGTGCTTTTAAGATGGGTTGAGGTCTGATGGCTCATAAGTTTAAAGAGGCAGAATCTCTTCCAAGCATTTCAATTAAAGAGCACCTGGATAATAGACTTATGTATGGGAAAATGGGGTAAAAGAGAAAATGTGACCACAAAATTATATTATAAACAACAGGCTTTCATCTATATATAGCTTTGCTCTGAAAGGACTCAAAATGCTTAACCGAAATCATGAGTCTAATACAAAGGAGTAGATTTTCAGAAAATAGAGGAACCAGGAAAATAATAGAGGTGATTCAGACATTTCGGGATATCAGTTCCATGTATTATCCTTCCTTCCCATGAAGGTGTCGGGTGTGACAGCCATCTTGGACATACTACATATGTTACACTGGGCAGGGTAGGGAACTCCTAGACTAGATGACACATAATGAGGGAGCTACAGAAACCTAAAGCAAGATACATGATCCTTACAAAATTATCAGATCCATGCATTGTTCATCCAACACATGAGCATACCAGGTGAGGCAGCCACCTCAGGTACACTATATAGGTTACAACGTGAGATATAAGCACATGGAAATAAGACATACAAGGGTAAAATGAAAATGCAACTAACAGAATACCAACTGCAGAAATAGTTCAACAGGCTATTCATTGTGGCCTTCAAAGTAGCATGCAGGGAAGCCATCTTGGGCACACTACAAAGGTTACAGTGGGTAGGATAAGCAATCTGTAGAAGTGTAACAAGGTGGGGAATTACAGAACAAATAGAGAAAAGACATCAGAACACAGGGAAGCACACACAAAGAAACAGGTGAGGGACAGTAGAAAAGGGGAGACGGGACCATGATGGGGTGATATGGAGAGATATGGAAAGCAGCCAGCATATTGCATGTAGGAGTTCATGGAAACAACAGATTAAAAACAAATGTGCCATACTGCAGAATGAATGAGAACATATTGCAATAGTAGTAGTTATAATGCACAACATTATACAACAGTGGGTAGAATCACCAAGTGAATTTGCAGGAAGGTGGAGTAGTAGCATGCATGGGGTGCATATCTTATCCATATGTTTTCTATCTTCACAGACAGTTATATATTTTATTAAGGAATGTCTGTATTTTATACTTGGTGTTGCTAAAAGAAAAACATACCTTCAATCAGATTCTTTTTCATGTCACCAATGGAGCAGGTGAATTTATTATTTTTCCAATCTGAGGAGCTAATGGTCATGAAGCTGGTCACTGCAGAGATGTCCTTGCCTATTGTTGTCAGCTGTCTGGCCTTATTGTTCTCCACGTCATTCCATTTTATAACCTTCTTATCTATCGGTATGGCATCTGTGAGAAGGCAGCCAATGGTGAAAGGTAGATGGCCTCTGACTATGTCACAGCATGGAAACAAGAGATGCAGGGTGCCAGCTGATTCTTTCTCTAGAAGATAAAGTACAAATATGAATTAACTCCAAAGAACTGTTTATGTGAGTAGTTTTTCTGCAACCTTTTTTTTTTTTTTAAAGCATACAGTAGTATGTTCTGTTATTAATCCTGCCTTAACCAAGTAGTATGTTATATTATTATTCCTGCCTTAACCAAGAAATATCTGTTTTACCACTCTGTCCTATAACAAGTGATATTACTAAATAACCCACAATGATACTTTCCAATGTAATTCATAGGTAATGTGGATGGAGATAAAGTACCAGCCAATCAGCTCCTAGCTGCCATGTTACAGGCTGGGTTTGAAAAATAACAGTTAGAAGCTGGTTGGTTGGTACTTTATCTCTTTCCACTTTATTTCTTTCCAAGTCTTAGTACATAGACCCTAAAATCTCCAAATACTGTTGCAGGCAATCAATCAAACCGTATAACCATCAATAATGGCTTTATATATGTAATTAAGGTGTTTTTGCTTTGTAAATATTTATTCTCATAACAGTTGCTTGAAAAGAGAAAAAAAAAAGAGGAATCCTTCTCGGAATGACAATATCCTTTAAACTTTTTGAACTATCTTTTCTAATGTCTCTCCACAGTACTAAGTACTTAGCGGTGTTACTAATTAACTAAAGTCTTGTATATATCCCTTGTAGCCTGAACTGGGTCCATGAGTGAATAGACAGCAGTAGATATCACAGTCTACTAAGAGACTTTTTCACCATTGACAGTCCTGAAGAAGAAGACTAAAACTCTCTCCTCTCCGTCTCCTCATTTTCCAATAAAGCCTCCAGCATGTGAATCCCCTTCCTGTACCCTCCTCCCTTTCCCCATCACACAGCTTGATCATTGCTGAATATGTTATTCTGCTTAAGCCCATCTCTGCAATATGTCTATGTATTTCAATAAAAGTTTCATCTTCCCCTTTCTTATCCACTTCCCCTCTCATCATCAAACCCATTGATCTTTGTTGGAAATGTTGTCTTGCTTAAGTGATGAATGAATAGTGCAGTACATGATAAGTAGTGTAGGATGCCACATTGGCCCTCATTCAGATGTGGTTAGAGTAGCCATCATTGCTGCTTACATAGAAGTAACATGGTAATGAAGCAGGAGGTGTCACGCCTCCTGATGCATTACTGATCTGAGCAGCATCCTAGGATGCAGTATTGGATCTTGCCTGGCACCACAGGCAGGCTGCATGACCATGGGGTCGTGCTTACCGGCTGCGGCAAGTCCTACACAGAGGTCAGGAAATCTCCATCGCCATCCCTTCCCTGCCCCAAACGACATCAGACTGTTAATCACTGACAGTCTGATGCCGTAGTGCAACCAACGTCACAGACCTGTGCTGCACATGCGCGGTATGGGTCCGGTGCATGCCGGTACTTTGCTGCATGAGCCGCTACTCCTCCACATCTGATTGAGGGCCATTGTATGCATGACCTGTATTGTACTATAATATATGACTGGTACATATTTCATTGTATATTTTGTATTTGCTGAACTGCGATACAGTATGCAACACCTTATGCAAATGAGACACATCTACTCTTTAGGATACAGATTATAGTCATATACACATATATAGTCATATACAGTCATATATATAGTCATATACAATGGGAATTTCCACCAGAGTAAAACACAGATAAAAACATCAATCAAATAATCATGGCTATTTTATGATAGGGTACCAAAAATAAACCAACACCTTTCACCCAATGCAGTGTTTAAGGTTAGTGCAATAGAAGGACCTCACATGGCAATATTTGAATACATCGAACTATTTTTGCCATAACCAATACATTTGTATGACAGAACAGCTCATCTATCTATCTATCTATCTATCTATCTATCTATCTATCTATCTATCTATCTATCTATCTATCTATCTATCTATCTATCTATCTATCTATCTATCTATCTATCTATCATAGTTAACTCAATAAATAAAAATTCAAAACAACAAAAAAAGTAATGAAAGAGAGAATAACAACATCATAGTCATGTTAAAATAAAATATCTTTATTGTACTCATGACTCACATTTCATTTACATCAGCAAAAAGCACAGTGAAGTGAACTTACAGTATTACAATTATTTTATGTTTTATACAATATAGTAACAACAATACATATTTACAGAGCTGCAGATCATGGGTTCTGGATTTCACGATTGGCAGCTCAGTGCCAAAATATTATTCTGGGACAAACTACAGTCTTCAGGTTGCAATTATGTTATTTAACCTGTAGAAATACAGTAATACATAAAAAAGCATTAAAATATCCTCTGATGAACAAGACCAAGGAAAAATGCACATATCTGTACAGTTCTCTCAAAATATCTGTTTAGAGAAATACTTAGGTCAAATACCCATCATCATCATCATCATCATCATCATCATCATCATCATCATCATCATCATCATCATTTGATTTAAGTGGTTTGGTCAATGATGTTTACATAACTGTGTCTCAGGTACCAGAATAAACATAACATTGAGTAGTCTCTTGCATATAGAGGATAAAAGTACAGTATTCTCTTATTTATGGACAATTAAACTATCAGAGTGGCATGTGAGTTTGTGTGGAGGCATGTGGTGATGTCAGAGAGGCACTTGGGGTTATCTAATGGGGATGTCAGAGTTGAATCTGTATTTATCTGAGTGGTATCTGGAGGCATGTGGGGATGTCAGAGTGGCACGTTGATAGTCTGAGTGATATGTAGAGGAATGAGTTGTATAAGTAGTATGTGGAGATCTGGGAATGTCAGAGTGGCATATTGGGTGTCTGAGTGTTATGTGGTGGCAGGTGGTGATGTCTTAGGGCCAGTACTCACTGGCAGATGTGGGGAGAGCGAACCGCTCAGCACACATCTCTCCCCCCGCTCAGCACAGCGCGATGTGTGCTGAGCATGCGGGGGAAAGGGGGGGCCGCTCATTTCACCCAGCAGGTGAAGTGAGCGACCTGCTAGATTGGCCTGCATAGCAGGCCAATCTAGCACCAGCGATAGCGATGTGCGGGGCTGCACATTGCTATCGCTGTAGGGGGTACACACGGAGCGATAATGCTTAAATTCTAAGTAATCTTGTCAGATTGCTTAGAATATCGCTCCGTGAGTACCCCCCTTTAGTGGTATGCGGCGGCATGTTGTGATGTGAGAGTGGCACTTGGGGTGTCTGAGTGGTATGTGGCAGCATGTGGTGATGTCAGAGTGGCATGTGGGATGTTTGAGTGGTATGGGGAGGCATGTAGTGATGTCAGCGTGGCATATGAGGTGTTTGAGTAGTATGTGGAGGAATAGAGGGATGTTGGAACGGCACTCATGGTTGAGTAGTACAGTATATAGAGGTGTGGGGATATCAGAGTGGCATGTGGGATTGTCTGAGTAGTATGTGTAAGCATGTGGGGATATTTAAGTGGCATTTGGGGTTTGCTGAATGGTATGTAGAGGCATGCGGTGAAGTCAGAGTGGCATGTGGGGTTGTCTGAATGGTATGTGGAGGCATGTGGGGATGTCAGAGTGGTAGGTGGAGTGTCTTTGTGGTATGTGTTGGCATGTAGGGATATCAGAGTGGCATGTGGGGTTATCTGTGTGGTATGTGGAGGCATGTGGGGATGTCAGAGTGGTAGGTGGAGTGTCTTTGTGGTATGTGGTGACATGTGGGGATGTCAGAGTGGCATGTGGGGTTATCTGTGTGGTATGTGGAGGCATGTGGGGATGTCAGAGTGGTAGGTGGAGTGTCTTTGTGGTATGTGGTGACATGTAGGGATGTCAGAGTGGCATGTGGGGTTGTCTGAGTGGTATGTGGCAGCATGTGGGGATGTCAGAGTGGTAGGTGGAGTGTCTGAGTGGTATGTGGCGGCATGTGGTGATGTCAGATTGGTAGGTGGACTGTCTGAGTAGTATGTGGTGGCATGTGGTGATGTCAGAGTGGTATGTGGGGTGTCTGAGTGGTATGTGGATGCACATGGTGATGTCAGAGTGGCATGTGGGGTTGTCTGAGTGGTATGTGGAGTCAAGTGGTAATGTCTGATTGGCATATGGGGTTGTCTGGGTGGTATATGGAGGCATGTGGGGCTGTCTGAGTAGTACTGTATGTGAAGAAATATAGGGATGTCACAATGGCACTCAGGGTTGAGTAGTATGTGGAGTTGTGGGGATGTCAGTGTCATGTGGGATTGTCTAAGTAGTATGTGGAAGCATGTGACTGGTTTGAAGGATTATCATACAGTGCAACATGATTTTGCCCAGTTGCTTGCTTTTTTGTCTTACTTGCAGACATGAATCAGGCCCTATGTACTAAGCCTTGGAGAAAGATGAAGTGAACAGAGATAAAGTACCAGCCTATCAACTCCGAACTGCTATGTCACAGGCTGTGTTTGAAAAATGACACAACAGTTGCTTGAAAAGAGAAAAAAATAATTTATCCTTATCTGAATGACAATGTCCTTTCAACTTTTTTTAACTGTCTTTTCTAATGTCTCTCCAACCAACCACAGAACTCTGTTCTATTTCAGTCTACTTGTGGTCTATATACTAAGCTTTGGAGAGAGATAAAGTGGACAGAGATAAAAGTCCAACTTACCAGCTCCTAACTGTCATTTTTCAAACACAGCCTGTAACATGGCAGCTATGAGCTGATTGGCTAAGTACAGATGGTAGCACATAATATCACCAATCAAATATTAATTATTGTATAGGTATCTGATGTTGACTCTTGTCAGAAGAACATCACAGTACTTTGAGACATTGATATTTATGTACAGAGTCATACATTGCAGAGGGAGGTTTAATTAAGTGGCTGTGCTCATTGTGGGTAATTACAAGAGTACATTTCCTATTGCTTTGATCACACTACTACGGGGTAACCCACATTTTATTAGCAGGTAAGGTTCCAGTGGAACCTCATGGTAAACTGAATCTCCTCTTGATTGTCAACAAGAGCATCTTACATCTTTATATACAATTCAAAATAGTCACTGAGAATGTTCTAATGTCCATATTCAGAAATGTATTCAAAACTGATAAAAATCAACACTGACTTTATTTTTTCTTATGGTAAATTGTCAAATTCAAAGCATTCCCAATATTACAGTCATTATTTAGTGCTTATACATATTTCTCTGACGTCCTAGTGGATGCTGGGAACTCCGTAAGGACCATGGGGAATAGCGGCTCCGCAGGAGACTGGGCACAAAAGTAAAGCTTTAGGACTACCTGGTGTGCACTGGCTCCTCCCCCTATGACCCTCCTCCAAGCCTCAGTTAGATTTTTGTGCCCGGCCGAGAAGGGTGCACACTAGGGGCTCTCCTGAGCTTCTTAGTGAAAGTTTAGTTTTAGGTTTTTTATTTTCAGTGAGACCTGCTGGCAACAGGCTCACTGCATCGAGGGACTAAGGGGAGAAGAAGCGAACTCACCTGCGTGCAGAGTGGATTGGGCTTCTTAGGCTACTGGACACCATTAGCTCCAGAGGGACCGAACACAGGCCCAGCCTCGGAGCTCGGTCCCAGAGCCGCGCCGCCGGCCCCCTTACAGAGCCAGAAGCAAGAAGAGGTCCGGAAAAATCGGCGGCAGAAGACATCCTGTCTTCACCAAGGTAGCGCACAGCACTGCAGCTGTGCGCCATTGCTCCTCAGCACACTTCACACTTCGGTCACTGAGGGTGCAGGGCGCTAGGGGGGGGCGCCCTGAGCAGCAATAAAAACACCTTGGCTGGCGAAAATACATCACATATAGCCCCCAGGGCTATATGGATGAATTTTAACCCCTGCCAGATTCCACAGAAAAACGGGAGAAAAGGCCGCCGAGAAGGGGGCGGAGCCTATCTCCTCAGCACACTGGCGCCATTTTCTCTCACAGCTCCGTTGGAGGGAAGCTCCCTGGCTCTCCCCTGCAGTTACTACACTACAGAAAGGGGTTAAAAAAGAGAGGGGGGCACTAATTAGGCGCAGTATAACAATACAGCAGCTATAAGGGGAAAAACACTTATATAAGGTTATCCCTGTATATATATATAGCGCTCTGGTGTGTGCTGGCATACTCTCCCTCTGTCTCCCCAAAGGGCTAGTGGGGTCCTGTCCTCTATCAGAGCATTCCCTGTGTGTGTGCTGTGTGTCGGTACGTTGTGTCGACATGTATGAGGAGGAAAATGAGGTGGAGGCGGAGCAATTGCCTGTAACAGAGATGTCACCCCCTAGGGAGTCGACACCTGAGTGGATGAGCTTATGGAAGGAATTATGTGACAGTGTCAGCTCTTTACAAAAGATTGATGACATGAGACAGCCGGCGACTCAGCCTGTGCCTGTCCAGGTGTCTCAAAAGCCATCTGGGGCTCTAAAACGCCCGTTACCACAGATGGCAGATACAGACGCCGACACGGATACTGACTCCAGTGTCGACGATTAAGAGACGAATGTGACTTCCAGTAGGGCCACACGTTACATGATTGAGGCTATGGAAAATGTTTTTACACATTTCTGATAATACCAGTACCACTAAAAAGGGTATTAGGTTGGGTGAGAAAAAACTGCCTGTAGTTTTTCCTGCATCTGAGGAATTAAATGAAGTGTGTGATGATGCGTGGGTTTCCCCTGATAAAAACTGTTAATTCCTAAAAAGTTATTAGCATCATACCCCTTCCCGCCAGAGGATAGGGCACGTTGGGAAACACCCCTTAGGGTGAATAAAGCGCTCACATGCTTGTCTAAACAGGTGGCACTACCGTCCCCGGATACGGCCGCCCTTAAGGAACCTGCTGACAGAAAGCAGTAAAATATCCTAAAATGTATATACACTCACACGGGTGTGATACTGCGACCAGCAATCGCCTCAGCCTGGATGTGCAGTGCTGGGGTGGCTTGGTCGGATTCCCTGACTGACAATATTGATACCCTAGATAGGGACAGTATATTACTAACTATAGAGCATTTAAAAGATGCTTTTCTATATATGCGTGATGCACAGAGGGATATTTGCCGACTGGCATCAAGAGTAAGTGCGCTGTCCATTTCTGCCAGAAGAGAGTTATGGACAAGACAGTGGTCAAGTGATGATGATTCCAAAAGGCATATGGAAGTATCGCCTTATAAAAGGGAGGAGTTATTTGGGGTAGGTCTAACAGACCTGGTGGCCACTGGAAAATCCACATTTTTACCCCAGGTAGCTTCTCAACCTAAGAAGACGCCGTATTATCAGGCGCATTCCTTTCGGCCCCATAAGGACAAGCGGGCAAAAGGCGCCTCATTTCTGCCCCGTGGCAGAGGGAGAGGAAAAAGGCTGCAGCAAACAGCCAATTCCCAGGAACAAAAGCCCTCTCCCGCCTCCGCAAAGTCCTTAGCATGACGCTGGGGCTTTACAAGCGGTCTCAGGCACGGTGGGGGCCCGCTTCAAGAAATTCGAGACGTCTCCCCCTCGCCGTTTCATAAAGTCTGCTTTACCGACGTCTCCCTCAGACAGGGAGACAGTATTGCAAGCCATTCACAGGCTGTATTCCCAGCAGGTGATAATCAAGGTACCCCTCCTGCAACAGGGAAAGGGGTACTATTCCACACTATTGTGGTACCGAAGCCGGATGGCTCGGTAAGACCATTTTTAAATCTAAAATCCTTGAACACTTACATACAAAGGTTCAAATTCAAGATGGAGTCACTCAGAGCAGTGATTGCAAACCTGGAAGAAGGGGACTATATGGTCTCTCTGGACATCAAAGATGCTTACCTACATGTCCCAATTTACCCTTCTCCAAGGGTACCTCAGGTTTGTGGTACAGAACTGTCACTATCAGTTTCAGAAGCTGCCGATTGGATTGTCCACGGCACCCCGGGTCTTTACCAAGGTAATGGCCGAAATGATGATACTCCTTCGAAAGAAGGGAGTTTTAGTTATCCCTTACTTGGACGATCTCCTGATAAGGGCAAGATCCAGGGAACAGTTGGAAGTCGGGGTAGCACTATCTCAGATAGTGCTGCGGCAGCACGGTTGGATTCTCAATATTCCAAAATCGCAGCTGATCCCGACGACACGCCTTCTATTCCTAGGGATGATCCTGGACACAGTCCGGAAAAAGGTGTTTTCTCCCGGAGGAGAAAGCCAGGGGGTTATCCGAACTAGCCAGAAACCTCCTAAAACCAGGCCAAGTGTCAGTGGTGCACAAGGGTCCTGGGAAAAATGGTGGCTTCCTACGAAGAAATTCCATTCGGCAGATTCCACGCAAGAACTTTTCCAGTGGGACCTGCTGGACAAATGGTCCGGATCGCATCAGCGGATAACCCTGTCACCAAAGACAAGGGTGTCTCTCCTGTGGTGGTTGCAGAGTGCTCATCTTCTAGAGGGCCGCAGATTCGGCATTCAGGACTGGGTCCTGGTGACCACGGATGCCAGCCTGAGAGGCTGGGGAGCAGTCACACAGGGAAAAAATTTCCAGGGCTTGTGGTCAAGCCTGGAGACATCACTTCACATAAATATTTTGGAGCTAAGGGCCATTTACAATGCCCTAAGCCAAGCAATACCTCTGCTTCAAGGTCAGCCGGTGCTGATCCTGTCGGACAATATCACGGCAGTCGCCCACGTAAACAGACAGGGCGGCACAAGAAGCAGGAGGGCAATGGCAGAAGCTGCAAGGATTTTTCTCTGGGCGGAAAATCATGTGATAGCACTGTCAGCAGTGTTCATTCCGGGAGTGGACAACTGGGAAGCAGACTTCCTCAGCAGGCACGACCTCCACCCGGGAGAGTGGGGACTTCACCCAGAAGTCTTCCACATGATTGTAAACCATTGGGAAAAACCAAAGGTGGACATGATGGCGTCCCGCCTAAACAAAAAATTGGACAGGTATTGAGCCAGGTCAAGGGACCCTCAGGCAATAGCTGTGGACGCTCTGGTAACACCGTGGGTGTACCAGTCAGTGTATGTGTTCCCTCCTCTTCCTCTCATACCAAAAGTACTGAGAATTATAAGACGGAGGGGAGTAAGAACTATACTCGTGGCTCCGGTTTGGCCAAGAAGGACTTGGTACCCGGAACTTCAAGAGATGCTCACGGAGGACCAGAGGCCTCTACCTCTAAGAAGGGACCTGCTCCAGCAAGGACCCTGTCTATTCCAAGACTTACCGTGGCTGCGTTTGACGGCAGGGCGGTTGAACGCCGGATCCTGAAGGAAAAAGGCATTCCGGATGAAGTCATCCCTACCCTGGTCAAGTCAGGAAGGATGTAACCGCAAAGCATTATCACCGCATTTGGCGAAAATATGTTGCGTGGTGCGAGGCCAGTAAGGCCCCGATGGAGGAATTTCAATTAGGTCGATTCCTGCATTTCCTGTAAACAGGAGTGTCTATGGGCCTAAAATTGGGGTCCATTAAGGTTCAAATTTCGGCCCTGTCGATTTTCTTCCAGAAAGAACTGGCTTCAGTTCCTGAAGTTCAGACGTTTGTCAAGGGGGTACTGCATATACAGCCTCCTTTTGTGCCTCTAGTGGCACCTTGGGATCTCAATGTAGTTTTGGGGTTCCTAAAATCACATTGGTTGAACCACTCACCACTGTGGACTTAAAATATCTCACATGGAAAGTGGTAATGCTGTTGGCCCTGGCTTCAGCCAGGCGTGTCTCAGAATTGGCGGCTTTATCCTATAAAAGCCCTTACCTAATTTTTCATACGGACAGGGCAGAATTGAGGACTCGTCCTCAATTTCTCCCTAAGGTGGTTTCAGCGTTTCACTTGAACCAGCCTATTGTGGTACCTGCGGCTACTAGGGACTTGGAGGACTCCAAGTTGCTGGACGTAGTCAGGGCCCTGAAAATATAAGTTTCCAGGACGGCTGGAGTCAGAAAATCTGACTCGCTGTTTATCCTGTATGCACCCAACAAGCTGGGTGCTCCTGCTTCTAAGCAGACTATTGCTCGTTGGATTTGTAGTACAATTCAGCTTGCACATTCTGTGGCAGGCCTGCCACAGCCAAAATCTGTAAAAGCCCATTCCACAAGGAAGGTGGGCTCATCTTGGGCGGCTGCCCGAGGGGTCTCGGCTTTACAACTTTGCCGAGCAGCTACTTGGTCAGGGGCAAACACGTTTGCTAAATTCTACAAATTTGATACCCTGGCTGAGGAGGACCTGGAGTTCTCTCATTCGGTGCTGCAGAGTCATCCGCACTCTCCCGCCCGTTTGGGAGCTTTGGTATAATCCCCATGGTCCTTACGGAGTTCCCAGCATCCACTAGGACGTCAGAGAAAATAAGAATTTACTTACCGATAATTCTATTTCTCGTAGTCCGTAGTGGATGCTGGGCGCCCATCCCAAGTGCGGATTGTCTGCAATACTTGTACATAGTTATTGTTACAAAAATCGGGTTATTATTGTTGTGAGCCATCTTTTCAGAGGCTCCTCTGTTATCATGCTGTTAACTGGGTTCAGATCACAGGTTGTATGGTGTGATTGGTGTGGCTGGTATGAGTCTTACCCGGGATTCAAAATCCTTCCTTATTGTGTACGCTCGTCCGGGCACAGTATCCTAACTGAGGCTTGGAGGAGGGTCATAGGGGGAGGAGCCAGTGCACACCAGGTAGTCCTAAAGCTTTACTTTTGTGCCCAGTCTCCTGCGGAGACGCTATTCCCCATGGTCCTTACGGAGTTCCCAGCATCCACTACGGACTACGAGAAATAGAATTATCGGTAAGTAAATTCTTATTTTAAGTATGTGTCCTACTTCTAATTATGTGCATACAATGAAATTCTCACTATCCATCATCACTCTAATACAGAGGTTCCCAAACGCGGTCCTCAAGGCACCCCAATGGTCCTGGTTTTAAATGTATCCATGCATGGCCACAGGTGACTTAATTAGCACCTCAGTCAATTTGATTTCACCATCTGTGCTGAACCATGGATATACCTAAAACCTGGACTGTTGGGGTGCCTTGAGGATCGCGCTTGGGAACCTCTGCTCTAATATCGGGATCAGTACGAAATCCCGCTGGACGGAATCCCGGCGGTCGAAATACCGACACCGGAATCCCGACTAGCAGAATCCTGACAGGGGTGGCGAGCGGAATGCAGCCCCATGCGGGCCGTGGACACCCACGGAGGGAGAATATGTCGGGATTGTGCAGGTCGGGATTCCGGTGTCGGTATTTCGACTGACGGGATTCCATCCGGCGGGATCTTGACCGCATCCCCTAATATCTGTGTTTGCTAGTTTACTAGTCATTTAAAAAAAAATAGTATTTTTTTCCATCAATGTCAAACTGCCGATATTATATCTACCTTATAAACAATTATTTATTATCTGCCTTCTATATCATATTTTGACAAACCCAAGCTTTTGACAAATAATGCATAACTTGAATACATATGGAAGTACATGTATCCTTCCAGGGACAAATGTAGTATTTTAAATGAGTGATTTCTGAATAAGGGGCATAGTCAATTATCCACGTGGTTTACCATGCGGGTAAAGCACTGGGTTTAACGCCTAGAGCTATTCAATTAATTAGCAATTTACCCATGATGTAAACACGCAGGTAGCTCACACTAGATCATAGAGTCTGCATTAAGTGCTGGAATCTACGGCTTTGCCTGTGCAATACACATATGGGGCACACTCTCTACCTGTTGCAGAATCAGGTCTCCAGGGGTGGGCACTTCACAGCATTAGTCCCTGCCACTCTCCCATACAACTGCGAATAGTGACAAGGGGCAGGGCTCTGCTGGTCAGCCACTTACTGTAGAGACAGAGACAAAGTTGTCTACGTCTCAGAAGAAGAAACTCATCCATCGTTGGGGGGGAGGGTCTCGGGTATCTGGGTACTCAGAAATGTCTCCCTTCTTTCTCTGTGTGTGCCACTGCCTTAACTTTGTTCACCTATGTGCGTTATTAGGCAACTTAGAATGAGATTAATCACCACATATTCCTATGATTCACACCTTGAACAGAGTGACTGTTGCACTGTAGAGGAGACTCAGAAGGAAGAGCACAATGAAAGTAGAGGCTGTGGTCCACAGGTCATCATATTCTTTCCCTACAAGGACAGCAAAAATGTTTACATGAATTAATTATGCAAATGAATGCGCACATTTTGGAGAAACATGGAGGTGTTAAGAAATTGTTGGGGGGGGGGGGGGGGGGGGGGGGTTGGAGTTACAGAGTTACCAGCTGCATTACATACAGTGATACAGTAGCAAACATATATACTGTGCATACATGCATATAAGCATATGTATATATGTAAACAGGTCAGATTCATGTCTCCAATCATGCATTTGGGAACAATTACTATGGTAAACAGACTGGTACACTCCTGTATAGTTCCAGGCACGAGTGGTTATAATGGAGAAGGGATAAAGAAATGATAAAGCAGTGATAAGTGCAAGGTGAGCCAATCAGCTCCTAATGGTCATTATTCAAATCTGTACTGATTTGCTGGTGCGTTATAACCTTACACTTATCACTGCTTTATCACTGCTTTATCACTACTCCAGGTTAATATATCTGCCCCAATATTACCTGACAGTGCCACAAAGTAGAAAGGACTATAGTGATGATATACCTGGACTATAATTTAAGGCTTTGAGCTTTGTATTTTCTATCTATCTATCTATCTATCTATCTATCTATCTATCTATCTATCTATCTATCTATATATCTCCTAGATGAGGAAGAGGGAAAGTTGAGAAAGAGAGATGTGTCTGGGAACATGCTGTATGGGGGGATATCATATACAGCAATATACTGAAAAAAAGATGCATGAGACTGAGAACTCTTGAAGCACTTTTAAATAGTCCTCTTGTGCTCACGGGCCCTTGTCATTGCATCTGGTCTTTTACGTCTAGTGCTCATAAATTAAGTACCTTTCAAGCTTTTCTCCCATAACTATATCTAATCAGGTATAAAAGTAATATTTCAAAGGGGCTCCAAATTTTAGTTGAGATAGTAGAGAAGAATGGAAAATGTAAATATTTTTATCCATTTAAAGACATATTGTGAACTGTGGACTGATGAAACTAATACTGGTCTATTCATCATTATTATAAATGTGAAATATTCCATTCCTATCAATTCGTGCCAAATTTTAAATATAGTTTTACTTTGGACCACGTAGTTGATGGGTCTGCACTGTAATATTGCAAAAATTTATTTTACTGTAAATGGATATTACCTCTACACTAATATCTCAAGTTGGTAGTTTAACAGTCAGTATTTTATGTGTAATTGAAGGAACTCCTGATCTGTAGATAGGACTTAATAATAAGAACAGTATAAAATGCGTAGCTCTAATTATAGTATTCTGTATGAGCTTATCAGTATCTCCCAAGTAAGCTTATGAGCTCTAATTTCTACAGCAGGAAGGGCTGCCAGTAACAATAAATGTATGGCTTTCTGGGGTATATGTACTAAGCAGTTTTCAAACACAGCCTGTAATATGGCAGTTGGGAGCTGATTGGCTGATACTTTATCTCCATCCACTTTATCTCTATCCAAGGCTTAGTAAATAGACAATTCTATTTGTACATGCTCTTTCTTTTTTTTAGTTGGTCTGGAACAATCAGTTGACCACTCACCAGGTGCATGTGTGAAGAGATGAAGAACAATCATACACAAGCAGGCTAATAATATTTACTCTAAATTATGATTGTCTTGGACTGAACACATCTAAATACTGTCCTGAACTTATGAAGATATGCATATGTATTGTGCACGCATTAGCTTGTATTTATAATGAAGTTGCTGATACATTTACAAATAGTATCTGTTCCAATAAGTTATCTTGTTACTGTATAGTTACAGTAATGGCAAACGGGCCAATCTAATTGGCCCCTATTATTTATTGATGGACACACCAATGTGTTCATGATTAAATTCATTTCCTTTATATTGCGTTACCACTACGTATTCTGGGAGTTTATTAAAGACATCTACTGCCTCTGCTACTCTTACAGTGTAAAGAAACTGTAACAAGGGTCAGCCATACTGTATCAAAATGGGCTTTTTAATTGACTTCCATGGTTCATCCAATGGTCTTCTAGTGAATGTCCAGGCAACCTCATATGTTACCTTTATTTCAGCTGCGAATAACTCTGCTTGCTAGGTAGCATATATTTCTGTGTTTCTATTTACATGTATAACATTTATTGGAACCCCAGAACCACCTTCCAAAAGGGACATGTAGATGTACTGGATGGCCGATTTCTTGTTTACAAGTCGGCAGCTGATGTTTGGTGATACATGAAACCATTATTGTTTTTATTTGTGTCATTTAATGATAAATGTAAATACTGTAAAGGCTTTCTTTGAACTTAAGTGTGATTTGGTCACTTATTCTTATATTTCTAGATAATGACCGCACTCTTCATTGCTAACACATTTATGATAGAATCCATGATAAATATCCAACATAAGTATAGTTCCCATAGTGACCTTTTGTTTTTCTGCTACAAAAGTGCATCTGATTAGCACATTTTAAATACTAAAATTGGATGATATATGATTGATATATGATTGATCTAGTCATGTGCAGAGACATGAATCATAATAATGAAATACATATTTGGACCTTGTGTTGGCTTTCAAGGAATGATAAAATTACTACTAATGAGTAACAAGATAAAACATTTATTTAAATCATTCTTTCCAGGTTTGTCATTGGATAGTGCTTACTTTCATTTGCAAAGTGTTTGCAACATTTTATTGTCCTTATATTCAGGTGTCCCATGAAGGGTGAAAGGACAATGAAGAATAAACATATATTTTTATATATTTTCTGCCTAGTAATTTAATCTTTCAGGTTAAAGTTGTGTAAATCTCCTTTATTGATGTTAGCATAAGAAATTGTGCATTATTGTTACAAAGGATATAGGGGATGTTCTGCAAAATATACATTTTAATGTTTTAGATGGGGCTAGTTTTTATAGTACAAGGTTCAATGTAAAATCTATTTATCTCCTAATTATTATGTATGTTAATGAAAAACTTTATTATTTTCTATAATTGAAGTTCTGTAATTGTTTGCATAGATATGGTATATATTTGTCCTTCACTGTTAAACGAGACCTCAGGGGTGGGGTACACCAGTTGAAAGATTACATTCTAATCTACATGAATGGGACGTGGAAACCTGAGGCGGTCAGGGGAAGATTTCTGCAAATGGCATCGGTTATTAATTCTGTCTAGTCTAAAACCACCCCTGCCCTGAACCACACAAGAATGACAGCTGCACGCATTCCATACATAAAGACAAACATTTTATAAATTGATTTTTTTATTTCTACTTTTCAAAATGCAGACAGGATTCATTTAAGTTAATGTACAAAAGCAGACCAACAAACACCACGATGACAATTCTCCTTCCTCCTCCTTCTCATGCCACACATCACGTAGGGAAGAACAAGAGGCAGTGTTATAAGGTCTTTTTTAAGGATTGTTAGCAGGAATCAGACATAATGAGGGACACATTCACGGATGTTGGTTTACCAGAATTTTTGTCAATGCTCCTTTGGGTGGCCTGTAGAGGCAGAGATTCGTGACCAGCCAAACAGGTAAACGTTTTACCAGAGTTCCAATCTGCACCATTTAATATAGTCAACTTGCTATACATAAAATAGGTGGTGTCTCCAGAATGATTGGTCTCTACAATAGGTTCGGTATTGACAACATTTACTTCAACCAGTTTATCGCCAATCAGCCACTTGACAAATATATCCTTTGGATAGAACCCTTTCACCAGGCATAACATGGTAAGGGATTCTCCCATTTTAATTTCATCTTGGTGTGGTGGGAAAACTAAGACTGTGGGAGTTCTGGGTGTGTGTCCTAGAAGCAAATAGGAAGAACATTAAAGAATTGCTAGAAATGATTATCTGAGCAGAATTATAGAAAAGCATAGAAGAACATTGTACAAAACAAGCAGAACATACACTATGGATCCCTCTGTGTGTGTCAACTACAGGTTGACCATGCATCTATTGTGACTTGCATTGAGGTTTTGTCAAGAGTTAACCTTTAGCTGATTCTGAACTACATCTTCAAAGTTTCTCATTGCCCTATTGGTTTTATGGTAAACATAATATAGTAACAGCAATAATGGCTGACTTGTTAAGTCATGTGGAAGATGTCTGCATAAGACTGCTATCCCCTGCATGTTTTATCTTCAGAATGACCTCTGAAATTAAGGGGTCTATATACTAAGCCATGGATGGGGATAAAGTACCAGCCAATCAGCTCCTAGCTGTCATTTTTCAAACACGGCCTGTTACATGGCAGTTAGACACCGATTGGCTGGTACAGCACCTTATCTCTGTTGACTTTATCTCCGTCCAAAGCTTAGTAAATAGACCCCTATGTCCATAAAATATCAGTGAAGGCTAAACTGTGCCGAACTTATTGCTCATTGGAGCAGCCTTTGAAAGATGCACATGTGTGTGATTGATACTAAGATTGGCACATACTGATTCAATCATTCATCACAAATCAAATAGTGTCTACAATTCATGAGCAATGCTAAATTTATAAACTGAACATTAAACACATTTTTAACTGTGGCTGTAGATATTCATGGGCTCATGTTTTAAATTGCATATCAACAGGACAAAGGGACTTCAAATGGAATAAAAAACTTACCATTTTCTTTAACGAGAGAGACCTGACTGGGAGTGGCTAGTTCAGGATGCCTCACTATGCAGGTAAATTCTTTAGTAAGCCAGTCATCAACACACACAGTAGAGATAGCCTTTGTAGAATATGTGCTATTATCATGGAACACTGGGATTTCAATCTCGGTCGTAAGTCTTGTCTCTGAGCCTTTTTCATACCAGGAGATGTCTAATCCATCTACACTTGCCATGTTTGTCACTAAACAGGTGAGTGGAGCAGTTTTTGTAAGATACATTGTCTCAAAAGATGGAGGGATAGCAATCACTTGGAGGCTGTCAGGCAGAACCACTGTATCTAAAGAAAAGACATATAGGAAATTATTCATAGGATTGTGAAAACTATCCTTTGCAATCCCTTTCTCAATATATCATTATTTAGTGTTAAAACATAAAAGTTTCACTGATAATATGTTGGCATTATTCGGAATGCTGAAACAGAAATTTTAGGAATATTTTTTGCGTGTAGACAATATTTTGAATGTTTTAGATGGAATTTGCAGAACTTACCACAAACTTGGGATTTGCTCAAATTCCTCATTTCTGAAAAACCGGAGGCAGAATGATCCACCTTACATGTGATCACTGCATCCTCATTCCAATCTTTTTTAGGTACTGTGATAAATGACCTTATGGTAAAATTTCCATTACCATCGGAAGATACTTCTTCTGTATAAGTATATAGAGTGGTTGCTTTATGGTTCTTCAGCCAGGACACTTTAATAGATTGAGGATAAAATTCACCAGCAACACACACAATTGTGCCTTCGCCATTCTTTTCCAAGTCATGTTTCAAGGGTGGGTGCATGGTCACTATTGGCTTCCTTGGGTCATGATCTGCTCCTATTGTATGGCAAAAAGCAATACATATTTTTGAGAGACCACAGCTATCTATACGATCATGCATCTATTTATATACAGTGTCATTATAACATACTGAATACATTGATCTATTTCAATTTATTATAAGTGCTCCTATATATCTGGCTAAGGGAAAATCAGTATTTCTACTAGATAGGAATCAAACAAATCTACATGATTGGCAGCTGTACTTATAGGGATGCCAGAAGTTGTTGTTTTGACTTTTCAAGTAAATGTAGCCAATGCTTTGTATGTTGCTTTGGCATGCAAGAATTCTAATGGAATAGCCACTAAGCTGCTTGTTTGCTTGTAGTGCATGGAAATAATATTTCTGGTGGAGAGTTCTTATAACAGATGATAGGGTAGAAGGAGTTCACTCAGTGTGGTAGAGTGAATCTACTATCAACATACTTTTACCTGTATGTAAAAGAATACAATGCTGAAAGCCAGGCCAAAGTCTATACTTGTAACCACAACTGAATAGGTGAAGATTTTTGAGTTTGGCCAACATATGAATAATTCTATATTAAAAAAAAAAATCCAATAGAAATGTGAGATTCTTACCTGATCCTGGCACGACTTTCAAACTCTTGGTGTTTACTGCAGTTTTGGCCTCACAGTAAAAAGGATCAGCCTTATTCCAGTTGTCAGAGGTCACCGTTATTTGGGTGCTTGCTGCGTAGGTGCCACTAGTTTGCAACACGGAATTATACTTCTTAAAGCCGCTGGTAAAACTGTTATTAGACTTATCTGTCCAGCTGAAGTTAATAGAGTCTGGAAGGAAATCTTTGGCCAAACAACCTATGGTGAAGGTGGACTCCTGAGACGTGCCGCAAGAAATTAGTGGAAAGAGAGACGGGGGCGACTGTTCAGCTGAGAATACAAGCAAAAGGTGAGGCGATGAGTACTGTGGTTAGAAGTTGGAGCTGAAGAAAGCTAGAAAGAGAATCTTCGGGTACATGTCAGTTTGAGTGGGGATTAGTTTTAAAAGAGTTCTGGTTGAAGTTGGTGTGAAAGGTGGAACTAAATTGTCATGGTTGGAGTTCAAATGAGGATTAGCATTCAATTCATAATAAAAGACATTTGTCCATATCATCTAAAAATAAATTTTACATTGTGGTTGTTATATGTGGGGTCCTAAACACTGCACCGGATGAAAGGTTCTGTCCACCAATACAAATGTATAAATTAAACAATCTATGTTGATACAGTTATTGCAAATATTTCTCATTAGTGACAAAAAAAATATTTTATTTTATTTTCAGCTAAACTATTGTTGTGTTCTGTTTATCAGCAGTTTCCAATCTAATGTTCACAGCATTAGAAATGTTTGCTCCTCGCCAGTCACTGGCTGATTGGCTATGCTCTTCCAGTGGATGCTTCCCTCAACACACAGACAAGCAGTTGACCAGCATTTTCTACATACAGTATGTTGCCACTCACAGTGCACACACATCAGCTTACAGTGCACACACATCAGTTTACAGTGCACAAACATCAGCTTTCAGTGCACACACATCAGTTTACAGTGCACAAACATCAGCTTTCAGTGCACACACATCAGCTTACAGTGCACACACATCAGCTTTCAGTGCACACACATCAGCTTTCAGTGCACACACATCAGCTTACAGTGCACACACTTTAGCTTACAGTGCACACACATCAGCTTTCAGTGCACACACATCAGTTTACAGTGCACACACATCAGATTTCAGTGCACACACATCAGCTTACAGTGCACACACATCAGCTTACAGTGCACACACATCAGCTTTCAGTGCACACACATCAGCTTACAGTGCACACACATCAGTTTACAGTGCACACACATCAGCTTACAGTGCACACACATCAGCTTTCAGTGCACACACATCAGCTTACAGTGCACACACATCAGCTTACAGTGCACACACATCAGCTTACAGTGCACACACATCAGCTTTCAGTGCATAATGGCTTCAGTGCATTTTACACAATAAGCTTTCAGATTTTGGAAGCAAGTAACCTGTGGCCCTACAGCTTCTGTTTGGCTGCACTTCCCAGCATGTTCCCTTATGTCACAATATAATCCAGGGTAAGGTAACGTGGCTTTCCAGCTGCTGTGGAACTACACTTCCCAGCATTCCCATATGTTGCCTAACCCTGTAGCTCCTCATTATTATACAAATGGTTTGATATACTCCAACTGGTGATTCATGTTTTATTATAATGTATAATTTTTTGTTCCCCTATCTGAACACTCTGGAAAGAGCTGAACTTGTGAGGAACAATGCATTGTGCAGATTGAAGTGAATAGTAGATTCTCATTGTAAGCTTTTGTAGTATCCATTCCTCACTATGTAGCCTGGGGTGTAGTATATTATGCCATCGGTCGGGATCCCGGAACCCAGCATAGCGGCACCGGGATCCCGACCGCCAGCATGCCAGCAGCAGGGCGAGCGCAAAAGATCCCCTTGCGGGCTCGCTGCACTCGCCATGCTGTGGGCAGTGGCGTGCTATGCGCTCCACACTATTTATTCTCCCTCCAGGGGGGGTTGTGGACCCCGCAAGAGGGAAAATAGTTCTCGGTATGCCGGTTGTCGGGATTCTGGTGCCGGTATACTGAGCGCCGGGATCCCAACAGCCGGCATATCAAATACCACCCATAGCCTGTAATGGTAGATACACTCTGCTGCACGCCTAAACTGGGGTCATACAGACAGCATATCATAAGACCATCTTGTGAAAGCACTGGTTGCCTGCAGGCTGGTGAAATGATATCTGTTAACAAACACAAGCCCATGTTGTGATATGGCGGCAGAATTGTGTGGACAGTTAGAATGTACATTTTGCTCTAACTTTAATAAAACTTTCAAATAATATCTTTCCTAACACATGCACATAAACATAAAGTAACCCTAAATCCACAGCTTTAGAGAAACACTGTGCTTATAAACACCCCCCTAAGCAGAGATATATGAGGATGAAATGCTTTAGTCTCTGGAGTGTATGATACAGGCCTGGTTAGGAGAAATGATTCAGTTTTTCAACTTTTTGCATAAACATCATTCAAAAAGTATACATTTTTGCAGACTTGCATTCTACACAAGTACAGTACCTTGTAGAAACTGTTATTCTGCTGTTCTTTTCATATTAGTATCTTATGTTTTATGAGGTTCTATATTCTCTTTAATTTAAATAGCCAGAATGAATGGTACCTCTGTTGGTACTTGGCTAGTAGCAATGCAGCACACATGCATAAAGCATCCTCGTAACTGCATTTGATTACCAAAGATATTACAAACACACAATAGAAACAGCAAAGATAGCAGATCCCACCGTATTGAATAATTCTCAGAGATCCTAACCTACTGTACAGCTGCAAAGATCCCATGCCTGCGCTAACATAATGCCTGCGCTAACATAATACATATGGCAAATGTACAGTACTAAGCCTTGAAAAGTGATCAAGTGAACAGTGATAAACTACCAACCAACCAACCAGCTCCTGTTACTTTTCAAATCCAGCCTGTAACATGGCAGCAGCTGATTGGCTGGTACATTATCACCTTCCACTTTATCCAGGCTTAATACATCTGCCCCTATATCTTTCTCTACTTTCTCTCCAAGGCTTAGTATCTGTGTATGAAACTTATACTTTACCTGACCTGTATAGTGGTTACACCTTGGTGTACAGTATAGACTACCTGTATATGACCTGCATATAGTCAAAAAAGCAGATTTAATCCAAATATAGCTCAGTTGTATCTCATTGCCATATCTCACCTTATTGACGTGATATACTTAATTTATTCTGCACCCATTTGTGCTAACCATACAATGAACTAAGTAATAATGCACCAGTGTTTCCCTACACATCCTAGACTACTGCTTCACATTATTCTCTATATGCAATGCAAGTGGTCTGCAAAACTGCTTATAAAAGACGGTATACTGTACATCAGTCAATTCTGCAAAGCATGGGTGCGTGTCTGCCTTCTGTGTGCCCTATGAACTTTACATTATAAAATAAACATCACCAGTCCATGTCATGGTGGTACTAACCAGCCACTTCACCCTTATATGTGTATATGTACCGATATCATGCCTACAAATTACACCTGCAAAGTTCTATTTGGGTGTACATAGATAAGCCATTAAAATCACCATAACCAGGTACCATACTTTATGCTGACCTGTACATAGCCCAGACCACTTTAATCTGAGGTCTGTACAGTACCTGACCTGTTTTCTGCTGAACTGTACAGTAGCTGACTCATACCGTATCTCTTGAGCTATACAGTACCTGAACCATTTTTTGCAGAGCTGTGCAGTACCTGATCGCTTTCTGCTGAGCTTTATAGTACTTTCCCCGTTTTCTGCTGAACTGTGCAATATCTGACCTGATATTTACTGAATTGTACTGTACCTGCCCTACTTTCTTCTGAACTCTATAGTATTTCCTGATTTCTGCTGAGCTATCTATATGCAATACTGACTAGCTATATGTTGAGCTGTACAGCATCTTCACTTATTTCTGAGCCGTGCATTACCTGCACAGCTTTCTGCTGGGTTATGCAGTACCTGCTCCGCTTTCTGCTGAGCTGTACAGTACCTGCTTCACTTATTGCTGAGCTGTGCAGTACCTGACCTGCATTCTGCTGAGCTGTATAGCACCTGCTTGATTTATTGTGGGGCTGTACAGTACCTGACCTGATTTCTGCTGGGCTATGCAGTACCTGGTCTCAATACCAGCCCCAATTTCTGTTTAGCTATACTTTACTAGCCCTAATTTTTGTTGGGCTGTTCAGTACTTGACCTTCATTCTGCTGAGCTTTACAGTGCATGACCCGCTTCCCCTATTGCTGAGCTGTACAGTACCAGAACTGATTTCTGCTGAGCTCTATAGTATGACCTGCTTTCTGCTTAGCTGTACAGTACCTCCTTTGCTTTTTGCTGAGCTGTACCTAGCCCAATTACTGCTGAGCTATGCACTATATAGCCGGCTATCCGCAGAGCTATGTAATATGCTGTCTGCTGGGCTATGCAGTACCTGCACAGCTTTCAGCTGAGCTGTATAGTACCTGCTTGATTTATTGCTGAGCTGTACAGTACCTGATCCAATTCTGCTGGGCTAATGCAGTACCTGCACAGCTTTCTGCTGAGCTGTGCAGTACCTGCTTCACTTGTTGCTGAGCTGTACAGTACCTGACCCAATTTTGCTGGGATATGCAGTACCTGCACTACTTTCTGCTGAGCTGTACAGTACCTGTTTCACTTGTTGCTGAGCTGTGCAGTAACTGACCCCATTTCTGCTGGGCTATGCAGAACCTGACCTGCATTCTGCTGAGCTTTATAGTTTTGTATAGTATAGCTTGATTTATTGCTGAGCTGTACCGTACCTGTACCGATTCTGCTGGGCTAATGCAGTACCTGGCCTCAATACCAGCCCCAATATCTGTTTAACTATACTTTACTAGCTCTAATTTTTGTTGAGCTGTTCAGTACTTGACCTCCACTCTGCTGAGCTTTACAGTGCATGACCCGCTTCACCTATTGCTGAGCTGTACAGTACCAGAACTGATTTCTGTTGAGCTCTGTCCTTTGCTTTTTGCTGAGCTGTACCTAGCCCAATTACTGCTGAGCTATGCACTATATAGCCGGCTATCCGCAGAGCTATGTAATATGCTGTCTGCTGGGCTATGCAGTACCTGCACAGCCTTCTGCTTAGCTGTATAGTATCTGCTTGATTTATTGCGGAGCTGTACAGTACCTGATCCAATTCTGCTGAGCTAATGCAGTACCTGCACAGCTTTCTGCTGAGCTGTACAGTTACTGCTTCACTTGTTGCTGAGCTGTACATTACCTGACCCAATTCTGCTGGGATATGCAGCACCTGCACTGCTTTCTGCTGAGCTGTACAGTACCCGCTTCACCTATTACTGAGCTGTACAGTACCAGAACTGATTTCTGCTGAGCTCTATAGTTTGACCTGCTTTCTGCTTAGCTGCACAGTACCCCCTTTGCTTTTTTCTGAGCTGTACCTAGCCCAATTACTGCTGAGCTATCCTCAATATAGCTGGCTTTCAGCAGAGCTATGTATTATGCTGTCTGCTGGGCTATGCAGTACCTGCACCTCTTTCTGCTGAGCTGTATAATACCTGCTTGATTTATTGCTGAGCTGTACAGTACCTGATCCAATTCTGCTGAGCTAATGCAGTACCTGCACAGCTTTCTGTTGAGCTGTACAGTACCTGCTTCACTTGTTGCTGAGCTGTGCAGTACCTGACCCCATTTTTTCTGGGCTATGCAGAACCTGACCTGCATTCTGCTGAGCTATATAGTACCTGCTTGATTTATTGCTGAGCTGTACAGTCCCTGATCCGATTCTGCTGGGCTAATGCAGTACCTGCACAGCTTTCTGCTGAGCTGTACAGTACCTGCTTCACTTATTGCTGAGCTGTACAGTACCTGACCCCATTTCTGCTGGTCTATGCAGTACCTGACCTGCTTTCTGCTGAGCTGTATAGTGCCTGCTTGATTTATTGCTGAGCTGTACAGTACCTGACCCGATTTCTCCTCTGCTATGCAGAACCTGCTCCGCTTTCTGCCAAGCTGTACAGTACCTGCTTCACTTATTGCTGAGCTGTACAGTACCTGACCCCATTTCTGCTGGGCTATGCAGTACCTGACCTGCTTTCTGCTGAGCTGTATAGTGCCTGCTTATTTTATTGCTGAGCTGTACAGTACCTGACCCGATATCTGCTGGGCTGTGCACTACCTGACCTATTTTCTGCGGAGCTTTACAGTATCACATGTACCTGCCCCACTTTCTGTCGACCTGCTTTCTCTCAATACTAGCCACAATATCTGCTTAGCTATACTTTACTAGCCCTGAAATTTCTGTTGAGCTGTCCAGGACCTCCTTTGTGCTGAGCTTTACAGTGCCTGACCCGCTTCTCCTGTTGCTGAGCTCCACAGTACCAGAACCGATTTCTGCTGAGCTTTACACTATGACCCGCTTTCTGCGGAGCTGTACAGTACTCATTTGCTTATTGCTGATCTGTTTCTAGCGCTAGGCTAGCCCGACTACTACTGAGCTACTGTATACAGAATATACTCGACACTCTGCAAACCTATGCAATAACTTATCTCCTTTCTGCTGAACTATGTAGTATGGGCACCGCTTTCTACTGCGCTACCTGCTTTACCTAATGTTGAGCTGTACAATACCTGATCAGATTTCTCCTGAGCTACAGTATGCAGTGCCTGACTTGCGTTCTGCGGAGCATTATAGTGTAACCCGATTTTAGCTGCGCTATGCAGTACTTGAGCAGATTTTTGCTTAAATGTCTATTACTCGCCCCGCTTTCTGCTGAGCTGTACAGTACCTGCTCCATTCATCGGTGAGCTGCCCAATTTCTGCTGAGCTATGAAATACATACCCTGCTTATTGCTGAGCTATGAAGAACCTTACGTGCTGTCCACTGAGCTATGCAGTACGCGGTGTCACATATCGCCTAGCTATACCTGACCTGATTGCTGCTTAGCTGTGAGAACATGCCTTGCTTTCTGCTGAGCTGTACAGTACATGCTTAGTTTATCGCTACGCTGTACAGTACCTGTTTCTCTTATGGCTGGACTGTACAATACATGCTCACATGCCTGAACAGCCCTACAGTACCTTTCTTCCCGCTATCCCATGCACAGTACTGTACATTAGGCTGCTACATAGAATCTTCATCCCAAGCCGGATCTGTATAGTGCACCCATCTAATTTAAATGAGCCCTAGGAAGAAATAAGAAACCTCCACTTTCCTAGCTAAATACGAATGAATCCGCTGTTGCCTGCGGTGACAGCGACACAACACTAATTCTAGCTGTACGGAGCTACAGCAGATGTACCAACAGATAGCAGTACTCTACAATAATTGCAGGGCTGAATACCAACATAAATGACCACATTCTGATCAATTAATTATAATGAATTAATTACAATGTACAGCCAATTAAATACATTTAAAACGTTGGTACTGACTAGACTAATAAAAGCGCAAAGGGTAGTATTGTACGCATGAAACAAAACAAAACAAAATTCTAGCTTACATTTAATATGCTAAGCAATTTAATGCTTCCAGAAATCACAGAAAGTATACAGTATGAAATATCAACATATTGGTCCGTAAACAGTCGGAAAGAAAACATTAAGAGCCAGTAGCGTATATTGCAGTCTAATGCGCACTATCTATGTATATACTGTACAAACATTGTTACCGATCTACACTAAAGCTAAAGCAAGCTAGAAACATTGCTGTATACGATCCCTTACCTGTTCCCGGTTCCTCGCAAAATCGGTGTCATTGTACCTTAGCATTAAACTGACTTGATCAGGGAAGGAAAGTACAAGAGTACATATATATATATATATATATATATATATATAGAGTCTATTGTATATACACATATATAAGCTATTGTATATACACAAATATATACATGTCCATGTAAAAATTATGAAATTATGAGCACTGTAAATATGAGGTAAATATAGCTTTCAATAATATCTATCTATCTATCTATCTATCTATCTATCTATCTATCTATCTATCTATCTATATATATATATATATATATATATATATCGGTGGTGCTATAAATAAGAAGCACTAATTATTTTGCTGTACAGTAACAGCTTTGTTCTATATATACATATATTCTTTGATATATATCTATATTTCATTACCAAAATGTGTTCCTTATTACAATTGTTTTTATATATATATATATATATATATATATATATATATATATATATATACATACATACATACACATACATATTTAATAAAATAAAATGCATTTGGTTTGCAAAAACATGCTTTGAGTGCAGCATAATAAATGTCATGTTTTAAAATAAAATGTTTACACCGTGTTTCTAGATTTATGTGAAATAATTGTAATTAAAGGTAATATAATTGTAATTACACTTAAAATAATTTATCCTGTTACATGAAGTATTTTTTTTTTATCATTGCCGTAATAAGTTTGTTTTGAATTAAGATTTTCAATTAAATCCAAATAACAGATTAAAGTAGTAATCATGTATTAATTTAAATTTAAAGGAAAATGCGAAAAATATGGCTAGGAAAATAGCAGTTAGAAATAGATTTGATTCTAATTTTTTTTTTCACTTTTCACACCTGCGAGCTGAGAATCATTAGAGTGTGACTTTCAAGCCTAATTTTAGATACTGAATCTCAATTAGAACACATCTGGTGGTTTCAGTTACAGTACCACCCTGTTGCATCTGATGGTTTCACTTCTCTTATGAAACAGAAACCACGAAGAATAACGATGGACAACCAAATTTAGAAAAATATTTATCAATAATAATATAATATAAAATATGAAGTTATCATAGACTTTAAATTTAATCTCCATATTTTATGTGAAAACTTTATTCATTTCTAAATTACTGTACTAGCATAAAGGCGATTAAAAAGACCAATATGCCTTAAATGTGAAATAAAGTTAATACACAATCTGCATATATATATATATATATATATATATATACATATATATATATATATATATATATATATACATACATACTGTGTATATATATATATATATATATATATAAAACACATAAAAAATGTAGAATAAAATGTGTATCAACTGTATTTCTTTTAATCGCCTATACACTACTATAGGAATTTACAAATGAATAGCATTTTCACATTATATATAGATAGATATATAGATAGATAGATAGATACACACACACATACACACAAATATATATATATATATATATATATATATCTCAGTACATTAAAATAGTTCGGCTTCAATATTTGTCTTTAGATATTATTTTTTAATAACAATAGATAGCGTCTATATTTAATGATTATTACTGTACATTATAGATGTCAGAATTGTAATTTTGTCATTGAAATAATAATAATAATAATAATAATAATAATAATAATATAAACACAACTGTTAATGTAATTTTTATACTGAAATGCCGTTAAACGTATATAAACAGATTGCCTCAATTAAAGTACACTTTAAAACTATTATTTTGTTTTACATAAAAATCAAACTTGGAAATTTAAAAATCAAAAATCTATTTTTTAGAATACAGATTATTTTATACACGGATTTAGTATCGAGGTCTACATCTGTAAGTGCGAGGCTGATAGCCAGCAATGCCCATTGTAACAAAACTTATTTTAATAATTGTATCTGAAATAATTCACATTATTCATTTAATATGAGACTTTTAAAAATATTTGGTGACAGTCACAATTGTCCCTTATACCTTAGTTGCCTTTATAATTACCGAATTTATGAAATCATAGTTATTAAAACAGATTACACAGAGATAATATTATAAATAAACAGTAAATGTTACCTTACCTGAAGTTTCCAGACTCCATTGTCTGAGGTAATCAAGACAATTGTGACATTGGATTCAAGCAATTTTTGTCATTATTTAAACATGTATATTACTAGTTTCTCTTAATTATAATCTTTTATGAGGTAATAAGGGTAAATTCACTTAAATTACGGATGAGTCCGTTTTACTTACCCGAAGTTACTGTGACCATTGTCCCTTGGCCCCAGATATCCATAGCGTAGTAGCACATTAGGAAAACCCTGCACTGATGCTATACACAATGTCACTGCCAATAGTCTAGTAATGTAGATCATCCTATTTAAAGTGACTTACGTACAAGACATCCAAAGTGAAGCAATTATTTATCTGTTAAGAGTACATAATACGGCATATAGACTGTCTAGTAACATGAGGATATTAATCCCCTTTTCTGATCACATTTTCAGTTCTTTGAAAGAATCAAAACTACCGATATAACAGACTTGCAGAAAACAACATTAAACTGACATTTCAAATAAGTGAAATAAAAAAAAAAAATCAGATAAATGTTACCAGCATGACAACATATGAGAGAGAAAGGAAGATTTGTTACCTGAAGTGACGGTGACCATGGTCCCTTGTCCCCATATGTCGAAGTAGTCACAGTGATTGACACTCAGTCTCTGACTTACATATTACTGTTAGTGTGACAACTCGCTGTACAATGCTGTCACCAATCGCCTATTCATCAACAGATTGACTCGAGGCGAAGGTAACCTGTATTCTTGCCCCACTACTGTATATGCAACTTTACTAGATCGATCCAGTGCCAGGACAAACACACAGATTACACTGCTGCCGCCCCTGGATTTTAAATTAATCGATCTATTGTTGTATAGATATACAGTAATGATCTCAACATCTCAGTATGTTATTTTAATAGTATTTACTAGGTATTAGTTCGATTTTCTCCAGCCTCTAACATAGAATCCAATCATAAATATCTGCATTAATTTTTGCACAAAATACTGAATAAACACCGAGAAACTATAAAACCAGGGATCAATAAGACAATCAGGATGAAGGTAGAAATAAAACTTACCAGACGTTACGGTGACTGTAGTCCCTGGTCCCCAAATATCGAAGTAAGCGTAGTAGCACACTGTGAAATTAGCTATTTTTCCCTAGACTAAAACCCAACAGTTTCTATTCGTCTCCCCCTCCTCCCCTCTACCTGTCAGGCAGGCAGATATTGATTGGAGGAGACACAGCAAAGGTATGGGTAGTTACACATTAACTTCACACAAAGTGAAATGAATAAAGTTTATCGACCAAAATTTTATCAGCAAGAGAATTACAGTATGTTACATATTAGTCTATCAATAGAAAGTTAAATGCTTTAGAAAATTAGAGGTTTACCTGATGTGACTGTGACCATAGTGCCTTGTCCCCAGATGTCGAACCTGTTGTACACAATACCACATCTTACATTTTTCACTGTCTAAGATCTAAGATTGCTTGTATTAGATGCATCATAATCTTACTGGAGCTTTGTGTATTGTATTCATTGTAGTGTTAGTCTTCATTTCTGATTGGTAATTACCATATATAATATCAGGTTATACACTGCTGCAAATTATATAATACTATAAGGCTCATTTATCTAGTATCACATTTGCAATGCACCCAGAATCACATTGCGATTACATTGGCGGAATGTTTAATTTTACACCCACAGGAACAGGGGTTCCAAAAGGAGCCACATCCTATGATGTTGCTGGGGCTACTGCACATGTGTGATCCCACTGACCACTCATGCACAGTGGCCATTGCTAGGGGAGGTTCCATTGTCGGGATATATCATTTTACACTCATAGGGACAAGGGGAATATGGGGCAGAAGTGGTATCAGTGCAGATTATCTGCCTGTTCCCATCTTGCCCATCTACTCAATCTCTCACTCTCATCAGGCACTGTCCCTTCTGCCTTTAAACATGCATTTGTCTGCCCTATTCTTAAAAAACCTACCTTTGATCAAACCAATCTGTCCAACTACCGATCCATCTCTCTTCTCCCTTTTGCCTCGAAACTCCTTGAGCGTATTGTCTACAACCGCCTCACTGTCTTTCTTTCTTCCCACTCATTTCTTGACCCTTTCCAGTCTGGTTTCCATCCTCTGCACTCCACTGAAAGTCTGCAATTACCTCCTTGCTGCTATTTCCAGGGGTCACTACTCTCTGCTTATTCTCCTTGACCTCTCTGCTGCTTTTGACACTGTAGACCACCCTCTTCTCCTGCAAATACTTTACTCCCTTGGTTTGCATGATACTGCTCTCTCCTAGCTGTCCTCCTACCTTTCTGACCATTCCTTCTCTTTCTCCCCTCATGACTCCACCCCCCCCCCACTTCCTCGGCCAGAAGGTGTCCCCCAAGGTTCTGTTTTTGGGCCTCTCCTATTCTCTCTCTACACATCCTCATTAGGTGTGCTCATTAGCTCTTTTGACTTGAAATATCATCTCTACGCTGACAATACTCAAATCTACCTTTCCTCCCCTGACCTCTCCCCCTGCTCTCCTCACTCGTATCTCCAACTGTCTCTCTGCTATCTTCTCCTAGATGTCCCAAAGCTTTCTTAAACTTAATAGGTCTAAGACTGAGCTAATCATCTTCCCTCCCTCCAGCATATCCTAACCTCCCACAATTTCATTATCCAATGGCACAACTATCTCCTCTAGCCACCAAGTGTGAGTAATCCTTGACTCCTCCCTCTCCTTCAAGCCACACATCCAGTACCTCTCACAAACCTGCCATTTCCATCTCAAAAACATCTCCATGATCAGACCCTTTCTCACCCAGGACGCTACTAAGACCCTCATCCACTCACTGGTCATCTCCAGATTGGACTACTGCAATCTCCTCCTATCTGGCCTCCCTCAAAAATTCCTCTTTCCACTCCAATCTATCTTCGGTGCTGCTGCCCGTCTCATCTTCTTCACCAAACATACTACATGCACATCCCATCTCTTGCAGGACCTTCACTGGCTACCCTTCCCATTCAGGATACAATTGAAGCTCCTCACACTCACCTACAAAGCCCTCACCCATTCTTCTCCCTCTTACATCTCTGACCTTATCTCTCTTTACGTTCCCAACCGTTCTCTTCACTCTGCTAATGCACGCCATCTCTCCTGCCAACAGATTACCTCCTCCCACTTCTACCTACAAGATTTTGCACATGCACATATCTCTGGAATACTCTACCTCTCCCTATCCGTCTCTCAACCTCTCTACAAAACTTCAAACGGGCTCTCAAGACCTACTTCTTCACCAAACCCAGCCAACTCTCCTCCTAACCCTCTTGTCTATGCTCACTGTCTACACCTTCTGTGTCACCCCGGTCTGTTAGCTCCTCACCTTTTAGATTGTAAGCTCACAAGAGCAGTGCCCTCTTTCCTCATGTTTCTTTCCTTTTCTAACTTACACTATTTTATACTCCATACTCCCTTTGATGGCACCTAACCCCTGGTTTTCCATACCTGTCCTATATTGTCTTGTACTGTAAGTGCTGTTTTCTTGTTTGCTCATTTGATTATGTACTGTGTAATGGGCGCTGCAGATCCCTTGTGGTGTCATATAAAATAAAAGATAATAATAATAGTAATAATAATAATAATAATAATAATAATAATTATGTGCTAATAATAATTATGTGCACTGATACCGCTACTCCCCCATATATTAAGGAGGAGATGTGTGCTACATCAGAGCCGGCCCTAACCAATTTGATGCCCAAGGCAGGATTTTTGTTGGTACCCTATAGCAGATAATCCCACCACCTTCATTGTAGCAGGACATTAATAAAAGGAGTACATGGAGACAGACAGACAGACAAAGGAGGAGAAAAAAAATGACAGACAATGCAGAGATACGCAAGCACAATGGCAGCAAGGCAAAGAGAGACAGATGAACAGACAGAGGTGTTCATACAAAATTAAAAATACACAAAAAGGGGGACATACAGTGGATGGTAGGAAGTCTGGCACAGACAGGATGGGCAGAAAAACTGCGCAGAGAAACCTTACACCAGGGATGGGGAACCTTTGGCCCTCCAGCTGTTGTTGAACTACACATACCAGCATGCCTTGATACAGTTTTGCTATTTGGCCATGCTAAAACTGTTGCAGGGCATGCTGGGATGTGTAGTTCAACAAAAGCTGGAGGGCCAAAGGTTCCCCATCCCTGCCTTACACATTGGTAACGACAGTGTGCAGAACCACCGGGGATCTACAGAGTCCCGGTGAGGGGCCCCTGATGTCCAGCAGATTCGGGGAGCCAGGAACCTGGCACAGTAACTCTGCAGCTGCAGTCTAGGAAGTGTAGATAGGAGAGAGAGTTTGGAGGCATAGAACAGAGAGGGTGATGCAGGGACTGGGATGCTGTGATAACACCCATCCAGCAGCAGCTGCAGTGGCCGCCAATTCACACCCCCAGAATCTCTATACCTGCTGAGCACAGTACAGGAAGCAAAGAGGCACTGCTGCTGCTGCTCAACCAGGCCTGCCATGTAGATGGCTAGACTGGTCCATCGTCCTCTCACAAGTACAGACTGAGTGGCTGGACAGCATCTTCTGTCTGTCTCCTGACTGCCAGGCTTGCAATGCAGAGCTGCCCCCCCCCCCCCCCCCCCAGCTCAGGCCGCCTCTACCCCTCCCCTATCTGTTCCCCACTGCCTGCTGCAGGCTGCATATCGAGCCACCTGATTGGAGCTGTGTTAGTCAGAGCTGCTATGCAGGATCCCCAAACATCTGCCGGCCCTAGGCTTAGAATGCCCCTAGGCATTCCAAATGTACTAGGCAATTGCCTAGATTGCCTATGCCTATGGCCAGCTCTGCACTACATGAGTCCCCTATCATTATTGGTGTTGCTATATCTCAGTGCATTGATTTGCAGGGCAATGTAAGAATGGATATACATTTAAAACCAAAGTTTTACCTGCCTTTCGAAAAAGACGCCCTGCTGGCGTTGAAACGCGTTAAGGATACAGGCTCTGCACTCCAGGGATCTACACTGCTGTCTGCTTTTAATTGATCCAGTAACCGTACACAGGAGCCCGGTTCTGACTACTGCAGTCAGGAACACTCGTTCTGCAGTCTTCACCTTTACAGCCCCAGCCGCCCATCTCAAGTTGGGGCGGTAGAAGTCACAGGTGCCGTTCCTACCCAGCCCGGCGCAGCCCGGCGCACGGAGATTACACCGGGTGCCCGCTTCATCCAAGAAAGGCCGATTGCTGGCCGAATACACCCCGATCACCATAACAACTCCGGAATACCAGCTGATTGTCTCCGTTTGTAAAGTACGGAGGTACCGGAGGTGGTGTGGATCAGGTAAGGACGGCTCATCGGGACTCCCCGCACGACGCGGCATCCATTCCATCCGCTGAGGCTCTGGTGTGTGTCTCTATCCAGACAACGGGACAACACCAGGGAGCAGGGACGAAAAAGCTCCTGCCCAGCGGTATATGTGCAGCTAAATTTCTATTTATTCTACCTGCACCAGCCGTTTACTGCTAATTATCCGTGACATATGCAATTCTTCTAAAGCACACAGCCGTGAGTGATTCTTGTTCTGACAAAGCATTTAACAGTCTTATATTTTTGTGCACATACTGAACCCGGTTTATAACCTTCCAGGTGCTATTAATAATTAACTGCATGTAAATAAGATCATCTTTAATTGGTGTTCATATTATAGTTTGAACACGTAGCTACAATACAGTATTAATGTGATGTTTTAACACTGTTATTTACCCCCGGGAGGTTGTTGTAATTCTTATATATATTTTTTAAAATAAATGTTTTCAAACTTTCTGATTGTCAAGCGCCACTTGTTATTTGTTTGATAGTTTTGTGGTTAAGGGACTGGCAATTCCCTTTACAAGAGGCTGCTGACAATCACAGTGCAGTGCTACTCACCGGAGCGCTTAGTCTCCCTTTTTTCCAAAGTTTTAACAGGAAGCGCTGTCCAGTCTGATTAGCTGAATAATACCAATATTTAATTACACAAACATAACATATATGGCCATATAATATACATAAATATATATATATATATATATATATATATATAATAGGTTAAAACATAATTAATAGATACTCAGATGGTCACCGATAAATATATTAAATCCGGTGTTAGTAAGTCAATTGTACTCTAAAAATTAGTAAGCATGCATTCTTTCTCAATGCTGGTGTTAGTCACTCACTCCCATTAATTGATGAAATACGTGATCGGGCTGCAATCGGTGCTGGCTAGCCCTCAACCACATCTAACAGCCTGGCTGTGGATACTGCTCTACAAACTAACAGCCGCTTAAGGAAGGAGTAGGAGGGAGCGCTCCCTTGTCTGTAAGCCCCTGTGGATCCTGTTTTCCAGTTAATGATTGGACTCCATCATGCAAAGCCCCCACATTTCTGCCATATAAGGGAGATAGGAGAGCAATCATCAGTGATAGCAAAGGCAGTGTGCCTATATTATTGATTTGATCTAATCACAAGTGGACTATTTCATCAATATATATATTTTTATGTATATTATATGGCCATATATGTTATGTTTGTGTAATTAAATATTGGTACTATTCAACTAATCAGACTGGACAGCGCTTCCTGTTAAAACTTTGGTTTTAAATTTATATCCTTTTTTATTTATTGTATAGGGTTTTTGCAATAGCCCTTATCAGGAAACTGCAGCCTAGCCCTAGCTATACGTTTGACAGCGGTGTAAGATCAGGCATCAAGTATTTTTTGTTTATTTGTTTTCAATGTAAGAATGGCCAGTAGCATTGACCATTCTGACACCTGCAGCTATCAATTTTGACAGCTTCAAGTGTCGTTGCCCTTTTCACAGCCACTGTCTGTAGCTGCAGCAGCCAGTGGCGCAGAGAGGGGGAAAAGGGGCCTGGGTCCCACTTCCCTGTAGACAGTGCCGGCACTTTGATTCTGGGAGAGAAACCAGTGACTGCTACGTCTCACCTCAGTGGGCACACGTGCAGCTGTCTACTGCGCTGGGGAGAGAGGAAGCTGCAGAAGCAATCACTGCTCTCTTTCCCTGCTTGCCACCAGCCAGCGCCCATCAGTCCTCCCTCCAGTGTCCGCCCTCTACCCTGCGCTGTACAGCGCGGCTGCAATAAGTCCATAATTTTTAACATTTCCCATATAGAAGGGCTGGCCAAACCTCACTTCATTGGCCACGCCCCCTACCATTAACTGCGCAAGGCACACCTGTCAGCGCCACTGGCTGCGGCTGCTGCCTGCATGTGAGATCTTGCAATAGTAGTGTGATCTTGCGCATGCCCACTGGAGAAGGCAGTGGGCTGATGTGATGTGGGGGTCTGACAAACATCACTGGAGGGATGGGCAGGACGATGCTGAAGTTAGCTTCTTATTCGGCCAGCTTCTTATTCACTTCTTATTCGAACTCCAGCTTCTTATTCAGATCATTCAGTTTTGCAAGGGTTAATGAGTCTTGGGTAACAAATTTGACACCTGAAATCAACAGAGTAGGTTCCCTTACATATGACCCACTTGTATTTTGCCTGGCCCAACGCTGTTTTGGGCATGAAATACACTGGCAAAGTGGGCACACACACCATATTTTACCATTTTGAATAAGTAGCTGTAGTTTTGCAAGGGTTAACCAGTCTTGGGCCACAAATCTGACACCTGAAATCAACAGAGGGTGGTCACTTACATATGACGCAGTTGTATTTTGCTTGGCCCAACGCTGTTTTGGGCATGAAATACACTGGCAAAGTGGGCACACACACCATATTTTGCCATTTTGAATAAGTAGCTGTAGTTTAGCAAGGGTTAACTAGTCTTGGGCCACAAATTTGACCCCCAAAAACAACAGAGGGTGGTCACTTACATATGACGCAGTTGTATTTTGCCTGGCCCAACGCTGTTTTGGGCATGAAATACACTGGCAAAGTGGGCACACACACCATATTTTACCATTTTGAATAAGTAGCTGTAGTTTTGCAAGGGTTAACCAGTCTTGGGCCACAAATCTGACACCTGAAATCAACAGAGGGTGGTCACTTACATATGACGCAGTTGTATTTTGCTTGGCCCAACGCTGTTTGGGGCATGAAATACACTGGCAAAGTGGGCACACACACCATATTTTACCATTTTGAATAAGTAGCTGTAGTTTTGAAAGGGTTAACCAGTCTTGGGCCACACATTTGACCCCCAAGAACAACAGAGGGTGGTCACTTGCATGTGACCCACTTGTATTTTTCCTGGCCCAACGCTGTTTTGGGCATGAAATACACTGGCAAAGTGGGCACAAACACCATAATTTACCATTTTGAATAAGTAGCTGTAGTTTAGCAAGGGTTAACTAGTCTTGGGCCACAAATTTGACCCACAAAAACAACAGAGGGTGGTCACTTGCATGTGACCCACTTGTATTTTGCCTGGCCCAACGCTGTTTTGGGCATGAAATACACTGGCAAAGTGGGCACACACACCATATTTTGCCATTTTGAATAAGTAGCTGTAGTTTAGCAATGGTTAACTAGTCTTGGGCCACAAATTTGACCCCCAAAAACAACAGAGGGTGGTCACTTACATATGACGCAGTTGTATTTTGCTTGGCCCAACGCTGTTTTGGGCATGAAATACACTGGCAAAGTGGGCACACACACCATATTTTGCCATTTTGAATAAGTAGCTGTAGTTTTGCAAGGGTTAACCAGTCTTGGGCCACAAATCTGACACCTGAAATCAACAGAGGGTGGTCACTTACATATGACGCAGTTGTATTTTGCTTGGCCCAACGCTGTTTTGGGCATGAAATACACTGGCAAAGTGGGCACACACACCATATTTTACCATTTTGAATAAGTAGCTGTAGTTTTGAAAGGGTTAACCAGTCTTGGGCCACACATTTGACCCCCAAGAACAACAGAGGGTGGTCACTTGCATGTGACCCACTTGTATTTTTCCTGGCCCAACGCTGTTTTGGGCATGAAATACACTGGCAAAATGGGCACAAACACCATAATTTACCATTTTGAATAAGTAGCTGTAGTTTAGCAAGGGTTAACTAGTCTTGGGCCACAAATTTGACCCCCAAAAACAACAGAGGGTGGTCACTTGCATGTGACCCACTTGTATTTTGCCTGGCCCAACGCTGTTTTGGGCATGAAATACACTGGCAAAGTGGGCACACACACACACCATATTTTACCATTTTGAATAAGTAGCTGTAGTTTTGCAAGGGTTAACCAGTCTTGGGCCACAAATCTGACACCTGAAATCAACAGAGAGTGGTCACTTACATATGACGCAGTTGTATTTTGCTTGGCCCAACGTTGTTTTGGGCATGAAATACACTTGCAAAGTGGGCACACACACCATATTTTGCCATTTTGAATAAGTAGCTGTAGTTTTGCAAGGGTTAACCAGTCTTGGGCCACACATTTGACCACCAAAAACAACAGAGGGTGGTCACTTGCATGTGACCCACTTGTATTTTGCCTGGCCCAACGCTGTTTTGGGCATGAAATACACTGGCAAAGTGGGCACACACACCATATTTTACCATTTTGAATAAGTAGCTGTAGTTTTGCAAGGGTTAACCAGTCTTGGGCCACAAATCTGACACCTGAAATCAACAGAGAGTGGTCACTTACATATGACGCAGTTGTATTTTGCTTGGCCCAACGTTGTTTTGGGCATGAAATACACTTGCAAAGTGGGCACACACACCATATTTTGCCATTTTGAATAAGTAGCTGTAGTTTTGCAAGGGTTAACTAGTCTTTGTTTGTACATTTTTCCTACCTTATATCTGTCTGTTTTTACCCAGTTTTGTTTTTTCACAGTTGTTTACAATTGTAAAGTTCAACGGAATTTGCTGCGCTATATAAGAATCTGATAATAACTTAATAAGGAGATTTATTTTCAGAACTTAACTTTGTTAAATCTCTTTCTGCGAGGTACACTGGATTCCGCAGGGAATAACATTGGGGTGTAGAGTTGGATATTGATCCGAGGCACCAATGGGCTAAAGCTTCGACTGTTCCCAGGATGCCTTGCACTGCTTCCTCTATAACCCCGCCTGCATGCACAGGAGCTCAGTTTTGTTAACCAGTCCAATGCAGTAGCAGGTAAAAGATACGACAACAGTTAGTAGCCACACAGACCCACATTCTCACAACAGGAGAAGGTACCAGCGGCTAATGCCATACAAACCCAAAGAAGCTAAGTGTGTCAGGGTGGGTGCCCTGTGGAATCCAGTGTACCTCGCAGAAAGAGATTTAACAAAGGATAAGTTCTTTCCATAAATCTCCTTTTCTGCAGCTGGGTACACTAGTATTCCACAGGGAATAACATCGGGGATGTCCTAAAGCAGTTCCTCATGGGTGGGGATGCAGTGTAGCGGGCACAAGAAACTCGCGTTCAAAGGAAGCATCAAGGGAGGCGGAATAATCAAAGGCACAGAACCTAATGAACGTGTTCACTTAGGACCACGTAGCCGCCTTGCACAATTTTTCAAGGGAGGAGCCACGGCAGGCCGCCCAAGAAGGTCCAACAGCCCGAGTAGAATGGGCCTTGATAGTTGCAGGAGCTGGAAGACCAGCCTGTACATAAGCATGTGCAATCACCATTCTAATCCATCTGGCCAAGTTCTGCTTGTTAGCAGGCCAGCCACGTTTATGAAAACCAAAAAGAACAAATAGAGAATCCGATCTCCTAATGGAAGCGGTTCTCTTCACGTAGATACAGAGAGCCCGTACCACATCCAAATCCGCTCTTTGGAGGACAAATCAGGAGAGATAAAGGCCGGAACCACAATCTCTTGGCTAAGGTGGAATGATGACACTACCTTAGGTAAATAACCAGGGCGAGTTCTAAGAATCGCACGGTCACAGTGAAAAATCAGAAAGTGTGACCACCATGACAAGGCACCCAAGTCCGAAACCCGTCTAGCAGAGGCAATAGCCAGCAAAAACAAAACCTTAAGCGTAAGCCACTTAAGGTCCACAGACTTAAGAGGTTCAAACGTAGCCTCATGCAGGGCATCTAGAACAACAGACAAATCCCAAGGTGCCACAGAAGGGACATAGGGAGGTTGAATCCTTAGAACACCCTGAGTGAAAGTATGAACGTCAGGCAGAGACGCAATTTTTCTCTGAATCCATATCGACAAGGCTGAAATATAAACCTTGAGGGAGGCCAGACGAAGGCCTAAGTCCAGGCCCTGTTGCAGGAATGCCAAAAGTTTTGCAGTACTGAACTTGTATGCATCATAATTCTTAGCCGCAGACCAGGTGAAGTAAGAATTCCAGACTCTATAATAAATCCGAGCCGAAGCTGGTTTACAGGCTTTCAACATCGTTTGAATGACCACCTCAGAAAAAACGTTGGCACTCAGGACGGAAGCTTCAAGAGCCACGCTGTCAAAGCCAGACGGGACAATCCTGGTAGACACAGGGGCCCTGAACTAGGAGGTCTGGGCATTGTGGAAGTAGAAGAGGACGCTCTATCGAGAGACCCTATAGGTCTGAGAAGCAATGTACTCTGGGACATGCTGGAGCGAGTAGAAGTAGGATTCCTCCTTTTTGCTTGAACTTCCTTATTACCCTGGGCAGAAGTGACACCGGAGGGAACACGTACGGCAGCCGAAAGTTCCATGGAATTGCCAGTGTGTCTACGAACGCTGCTTGAGGATCCCTTATTCTTGCTCCGAAGACAGTAACCTTGTCATTGTGTCGAGACGCAATCAGGTCTACATCTGGTAGACCCCACTTGTCTACTAGGAGTTGAAATACTTCAGGATGAAGGCTCCACTCTCTGGCGTGTATGTCCTGACGACTGAGGAAGTCCACTTTCCAGTTGAGGACCCCCAGAATGAACACTGCCGATATGGCTGGCAGATGGCGTTCCGCCCAGTGAAGGATCTTTGACACTTCCAACATTGCCATGCGGCTTTGATGGTTTATGTACGCCAACGTGGTAGCATTGTCCAATTGTACTTAAAAAGGCCTGTTCTGCACCAGAGTCAGGGCAAGTTTCAGAGCATTGAACACTGCCCGCAACTCCAGAATATTTATCGGGAGGAGAGATTCCTACCTGGTCCACCGACCCTGAAGAGAATGTAGTTCCAACACTGCACCCCAACCCCGCAGACTGGCATCCGTCATCAGAAGGACCCAGTTGGAGATCCAGAAGGGACGACCCCTGCTCAATTGTTGGTCCTGTAGCCACCAGGTCAGTGACAGACGAACCTCTGGAGTCAAGGATATCATGCGAGATCTGATCCTGTGAGGCAGGCAGTCCCACTTGGCAAGGATTAGCTTCTGCAGAGGGCGAGAGTGAAACTGAGCATACTCCACCATGTCCAAAGCCGACACCATGAGGCCTAGTACTTGCATCGCCGAGTGTATCGACACTCGTGGGCGAGAAAGGAAGTATTGTATACTGTCCTGACGCTTCAGGACCTTCTCCTGAGACAAGAACAACCGTTGGTTGAGTGTGTCCAACAATGCCCCCAGGTGCACCATGCTTTGAGCAGGGACCAGGGAGGATTTCTTCCAGTTGATGAGCCACCCGTGGGCTTGCAGAAATTGGACCGTCAGTTCCAGATGACGGAGGAGAACCTCTGGGGAGTTTCCCAGGATAAAAAAATCGTACAGACCTGTTGGGATCCTGATACCCTAACAGCGGAGTAGGGCAGTCATAACTGCCATGACCTTGTTGAAGATTTGTGGAGCCGTGGTCAGGCAAAAAGGTAAGGCCTGGAATTGATAATGTAGGTTGCCAATAGCAAACCGCAGGTTTTGTTGATGCGATATGGCAATAGGTATATGTAGGTAAGTTTCCTGTGTGTCCATAGATACCATATAGTCCATGGGCTCCAAAGCCAGAACAATAGAGTGAAGGGTTTCCATACGGAACTTGGAAACCTTCACAAAATTGTTCAAAGAATTGAGGTTTAGAATAGGTCGGGAGGATCCATTCGGTTTCGGAACTAGGAACAACGTTGAATAGTACCCCCTGCCTCTCTGAGCCAGAGGCACCGTCACTATCACTCCTGTGTCCAGAAGGGATTGTACCACCAAATGGAGAGTTTTTGCTTTTACCGGGTCTGAGGGGATGTTTGTCAAGCAAAACTGGCAAGGGGGACATTTCTTGAAAGAGATAGCGTATCCGTGAGTGACGACTTCCCTTACCCAGTCATTTGAAGTGGTCTGTAACCATACCTGTGCGAACCTTAGAAGTCGGCCTCCCACCCTGGGATCCCCCAAGGGGAGGCCCACCCCATCATGCAGCAGGCTTTTCTGGTTTAGAAGCAGGCTGATGGGCCACCCAGGAACGTTTAGGTTTGGGCTTAGAGGTTTTGAAAGTGTAAGCCTGTTTTCAGTACGCCTGACCCTTTCCTTTACTTGGAGGTAGAAAGGAATGAAAAGTGGTACTTTTAGCCTTCGGAGCGGAAGGATTAGTACACGTCATACATGCAGTTGTAGCAGACGCTAAGTCAGCAACAATTTTGTTCAAATCTTCCCCAAAAAGGATGTCTCCCTTAAAAGGGATAACCTCCAAGGTCTTTTTAGAGTCTGGATCCACAGACTAGACATGCAAGTCCACTGGTGGCAGAGTTTCCCAATTCATACTTAACTCTGCAGCGAGGGGATAATGAGCTAGCATTTTCTTAGAGAGGGCAAATTTCTTTCCTGGAGACTCCCAGGATTCCTGACGTATGTCAACTAAATGGTCAGAATGGTGCAAAATTAATTTAGTGACCTTCTGACGTTTGAACTTATCAGGTTTCTTAGACGTATCTTGAGGTGCAGATTCATCATCAAAAGAATCAGCCTGATAGCCTCAAGGAGGTCAAGAACATCCACCTGTGAAATAGATTACCCATCAGAAGCATCTGCATCAGTGTCTGTGGGGTCAGTGTATACGCCATCTTCATGTGATGAAGTATTCGTAACATGCGTGGATTGTGAGGAGGTAATTGTCCGCTTAGATTACCCTTTGGTCTTAGGGGGGGCGAGGGTTAGGTTTTTGTTTAACCAGAGACCGATTTAATTGCTGTACATGAGTTGACAGCATATCTGCCCAAGGCGGATTAACTGCAGGGACAATATGTGGCTGTAATGGCACAGGAGGTCCCACAGGGGGCGTAAGTCTCGTTATTAGCATAGTCAGCACATTAGAAAAGGCAGTCCAAGGTGGTTCTTGGTAAGCCACCAGTGCTACAGGCTGACTGAGGGGTACATAGCCCCCGGTACTTCGACCCTCAGCTGGAATATTTTCCTTAGATAAATCCTCGGCATCAGCACTGCATGACGCAGGATTCGCCATGGATCTCTCGCCCTGTGATGCAGACATAATATAGAAACTAGAGATGAGCGCCGGAAATTTTTCGGGTTTTGTGTTTTGGTTTTGGGTTCGGTTCCGCGGCCGTGTTTTGGGTTCGACCGCGTTTTGGCAAAACCTCACCGAATTTTTTTGTCGGATTCGGGTGTTTTTTTCAAAAAACACTAAAAAACAGCTTAAATCATAGAATTTGGGGGTCATTTTGATCCCAAAGTATTATTAACCTCAAAAACCATAATTTACACTCATTTTCAGTCTATTCTGAATACCTCACACCTCACAATATTATTTTTAGTCCTAAAATTTGCACCTAGGTCGCTGGATGACTAAGCTAAGCGACCCTAGTGGCCGACACAAACACCGGGCCCATCTAGGAGTGTCACTGCAGTGTCACGCAGGATGGCCCTTCCAAAAAACCCTCCCCAAACAGCACATGACGCAAAGAAAAAAAGAGGCGCAATGAGGTAGCTGTGTGAGTAAGATAAGCGACCCTAGTGGCCGACACAAACACCGGGCCCATCTAGGAGTGTCACTGCAGTGTCACGCAGGATGTCCCTTCCAAAAAACCCTCCCCAAACAGCACATGACGCAAAGAAAAAAAGAGGCGCAATGAGGTAGCTGTGTGAGTAAGATAAGCGACCCTAGTGGCCGACACAAACACCGGGCCCATCTAGGAGTGTCACTGCAGTGTCACGCAGGATGTCCCTTCCAAAAAACCCTCCCCAAACAGCACATGACGCAAAGAAAAAAAGAGGCGCAATGAGGTAGCTGTGTGAGTAAGATAAGCGACCCTAGTGGCCGACACAAACACCGGGCCCATCTAGGAGTGTCACTGCAGTGTCACGCAGGATGTCCCTTCCAAAAAACCCTCCCCAAACAGCACATGACGCAAAGAAAAAAAGAGGCGCAATGAGGTAGCTGTGTGAGTAAGATAAGCGACCCTAGTGGCCGACACAAACACCGGGCCCATCTAGGAGTGGCACTGCAGTGTCACGCAGGATGTCCCTTCCAAAAAACCCTCCCCAAACAGCACATGACGCAAAGAAAAAAAGAGGCGCAATGAGGTAGCTGTGTGAGTAAGATAAGCGACCCTAGTGGCCGACACAAACACCGGGCCCATCTAGGAGTGTCACTGCAGTGTCACGCAGGATGTCCCTTCCAAAAAACCCTCCCCAAACAGCACATGACGCAAAGAAAAAAAGAGGCGCAATGAGGTAGCTGTGTGAGTAAGATAAGCGACCCTAGTGGCCGACACAAACACCGGGCCCATCTAGGAGTGGCACTGCAGTGTCACGCAGGATGTCCCTTCCAAAAAACCCTCCCCAAACAGCACATGACGCAAAGAAAAATTAAAGAAAAAAGAGGTGCAAGATGGAATTGTCCTTGGGCCCTCCCACCCACCCTTATGTTGTATAAACAGGACATGCACACTTTAACCAACCCATCATTTCAGTGACAGGGTCTGCCACACGACTGTGACTGAAATGACGGGTTGGTTTGGACCCCCACCAAAAAAGAAGCAATTAATCTCTCCTTGCACAAACTGGCTCTACAGAGGCAAGATGTCCAGCTCATCATCATCCTCCGATATATCACCGTGTACATCCCCCTCCTCACAGATTATCAATTCGTCCCCACTGGAATCCACCATCTCAGCTCCCTGTGTACTTTGTGGAGGCAATTGCTGCTGGTCAATGTCTCCACGGAGGAATTGATTATAATTCATTTTAATGAACATCATCTTCTCCACATTTTCTGGATGTAACCTCGTACGCCGATTGCTGACAAGGTGAGCGGCGGCACTAAACACTCTTTCGGAGTACACACTTGTGGGAGGGCAACTTAGGTAGAATAAAGCCAGTTTGTGCAAGGGCCTCCAAATTGCCTCTTTTTCCTGCCAGTATAAGTACGGACTGTGTGACGTGCCTACTTGGATGCGGTCACTCATATAATCCTCCACCATTCTTTCAATGTTGAGAGAATCATATGCAGTGACAGTAGACGACATGTCCGTAATCGTTGTCAGGTCCTTCAGTCCGGACCAGATGTCAGCATCAGCAGTCGCTCCAGACTGCCCTGCATCACCGCCAGCGGGTGGGCTCGGAATTCTGAGCCTTTTCCTCGCACCCCCAGTTGCGGGAGAATGTGAAGGAGGAGATGTTGACAGGTCGCGTTCCGCTTGACTTGACAATTTTCTCACCAGCAGGTCTTTCAACCCCAGCAGACTTGTGTCTGCCGGAAAGAGAGATCCAAGGTAGGCTTTAAATCTAGGATCGAGCACGGTGGCCAAAATGTAGTGCTCTGATTTCAACAGATTGACCACCCGTGAATCCTTGTTAAGCGAATTAAGGGCTCCATCCACAAGTCCCACATGCCTAGCGGAATCGCTCCGTGTTAGCTCCTCCTTCAATGTCTCCAGCTTCTTCTGCAAAAGCCTGATGAGGGGAATGACCTGACTCAGGCTGGCAGTGTCTGAACTGACTTCACGTGTGGCAAGTTCAAAGGGCATCAGAACCTTGCACAACGTTGAAATCATTCTCCACTGCACTTGAGACAGGTGCATTCCACCTCCTATATCGTGCTCAATTGTATAGGCTTGAATGGCCTTTTGCTGCTCCTCCAACCTCTGAAGCATATAGAGGGTTGAATTCCACCTCGTTACCACTTCTTGCTTCAGATGATGGCAGGGCAGGTTCAGTAGTTTTTGGTGGTGCTCCAGTCTTCTGTACGTGGTGCCTGTACGCCGAAAGTGTCCCGCAATTCTTCTGGCCACCGACAGCATCTCTTGCACGCCCCTGTCGCTTTTTAAAAAATTCTGCACCACCAAATTCAAGGTATGTGCAAAACATGGGACGTGCTGGAATTTGCCCATATTTAATGCACACACAATATTGCTGGCGTTGTCCGATGCCACAAATCCACAGGAGAGTCCAATTGGGGTAAGCCATTCCGCGATGATCTTCCTCAGTTGCCGTAAGAGGTTTTCAGCTGTGTGCGTATTCTGGAAACCGGTGATACAAAGCGTAGCCTGCCTAGGAAAGAGTTGTCGTTTGCGAGATGCTGCTACTGGTGCCGCCGCTGCTGTTCTTGCGGCGGGAGTCCATACATCTACCCAGTGGGCTGTCACAGTCATATAGTCCTGACCCTGCCCTGCTCCACTTGTCCGTGGTTAAGTGGACATTGGGTACAGCTGCATTTTTTAGGACACTGGTGACTCTTTTTCTGAGGTCTGTGTACATTTTCGGTATCGCCTGCCTAGAGAAATGGAACCTAGATGGTATTTGGTACCGGGGACACAGTACCTCCAACAAGTCTCTAGTTGGCTCTGCAGTAATGATGGATACTGGAACCACGTTTCTCACCACCCAGGATGCCAAGGCCTCAGTTATCCGCTTTGCAGCAGGATGACTGCTGTGATATTTCATCTTCCTCGCAAAGGACTGTTGGACAGTCAATTGCTTACTGGAAGTAGTACAAGTGGTCTTCCGACTTCCCCTCTGGGATGACCATCGACTCCCAGCAGCAACAACAGCAGCGCCAGCAGCAGTAGGCGTTACACGCAAGGATGCATCGGAGGAATCCCAGGCAGGAGAGGACTCGTCAGAATTGCCAGTGACATGGCCTGCAGGACTATTGGCATTCCTGGGGAAGGAGGAAATTGACACTGAGGGAGTTGGTGGTGGGGTGGTTTGCGTGAGCTTGGTTACAAGAGGAAGGGATTTACTGGTCAGTGGACTGCTTCCGCTGTCACCCAAAGTTTTTGAACTTGTCACTGACTTATTATGAATGCGCTGCAGGTGACGTATAAGGGAGGATGTTCCGAGGTGGTTAACGTCCTTACCCCTACTTATTACAGCTTGACAAAGGCAACACACGGCTTGACAAATGTTGTCCGCATTTCTGGTGAAATACTTCCACACCGAAGAGCTGATTTTTTTGGTATTTTCACCAGGCATGTCAACGGCCCTATTCCTCCCACGGACAACAGGTGTCTCCCCGGGTGCCTGACTTAAACAAACCACCTCACCATCAGAATCCTCCTTGTCAATTTCCTCCCCAGCGCCAGCAACACCCATATCCTCCTCATCCTGGTGTACTTCAACACTGACATTTTCAATCTGACTATCAGGAACTGGACTGCGGGTGCTCCTTCCAGCACTTGCAGGGGGCGTGCAAATGGTGGAAAGCGCATGCTCTTCACGTCCAGTGTTGGGAAGGTCAGGCATCGCAACCGACACAATTGGACTCTCCTTGTGGATTTGGGATTTCGAAGAACGCACAGTTCTTTGCGGTGCTTTTGCCAGCTTGAGTCTTTTCAGTTTTCTAGCGAGAGGCTGAGTGCTTCCATCCTCCTGTGAAGCTGAACCACTAGCCATGAACATAGGCCAGGGCCTCAGCCGTTCCTTGCCACTCCGTGTGGTAAATGGCATATTGGCAAGTTTACGCTTCTCCTCCGACAATTTTATTTTAGGTTTTGGAGTCCTTTTTTTACTGATATTTGGTGTTTTGGATTTGACATGCTCTGTACTATGCCATTGGGCATCGGCCTTGGCAGACGACGTTGCTGGCATTTCATCGTCTCGGCCATGACTAGTGGCAGCAGCTTCAGCACGAGGTGGAAGTGGATCTTGATCTTTCCCTAATTTTGGAACCTCAACATTTTTGTTCTCCATATTTTAATAGGCACAACTAAAAGGCACCTCAGGTAAACAATGGAGATGGATGGATACTAGTATACAATTATGGATGGACTGCCGAGTGCCGACACAGAGGTAGCTACAGCCGTGGACTACCGTACTGTGTCTGCTGCTAATATAGACTGGATGATTGATAATGAGATGAAATCAATATATATATGTATGTATATATAATATCACTAGTACTGCAGCCGGACAGGTAGATAATATATTTATTAGGTATTGGTAATGATGACTGATGACGGACCTGCTGGACACTGTCAGCTCAGCAGCACTGCAGACTGCTACAGTAAGCTACTATACTATAGTAGTATGTACAAAGAAGAAAGAAAAAAAAAAAACCACGGGTAGGTGGTATACAATATTATATATATATATATATATATATATATATTATATACAATTATATATATATTAAACTGGTGGTGATTGATTATTAAACTGGTGGTCAGGTCACGTTGCAACTTGCAACTAGTACTCCGAGTCCTAAGCAGACAATCACAAAATATATTATTATACTGGTGGTCAGTGTGGTCACAACAATGGCAGTGTGGCACTGACTCTGGCAGCAAAAGTGTGCACTGTACGTTATATGTACTCCTGAGTCCTGCTCTCAGACTCTAACTGCTCCCCACTGTCAGTGTCTCCCCCACAAGTCAGATAATACACTTACAGTCACACTATCTAATCTATAAATATCACTTCAGCAAGTAGTATAGTATACAGTATAGTAGTACTCCTCCTAATAATGCTCCCCAAAATACTGTGTCTCTCTCTTCTCTAAACGGAGAGGACGCCAGCCACGTCCTCTCCCTATGACTCTATAAAGATCACTTCAGCAAGTAGTAGAGTAGTATACAGTATAGTAGTACTCCTCCTAATAATGCTCCCCAAAATACTGTGTCTCTCTCTTCTCTAAACGGAGAGGACGCCAGCCACGTCCTCTCCCTATGACTCTATAAATATCACTTCAGCAAGTAGTAGAGTAGTATACAGTATAGTAGTACTCCTCCTAATAATGCTCCCCAAAATAGTATACTGTGTCTCTCTCTTCTCTAAACGGAGAGGACGCCAGCCACGTCCTCTCCCTATGACTCTATAAATATCACTTCAGCAAGTAGTATAGTAGTATACAGTATAGTAGTACTCCTCCTAATAATGCTCCCCAAAATACTGTGTCTCTCTCTTCTCTAAACGGAGAGGACGCCAGCCACGTCCTCTCCCTATGACTCTATAAATATCACTTCAGCAAGTAGTAGAGTAGTATACAGTATAGTAGTACTCCTCCTAATAATGCTCCCCAAAATACTGTGTCTGAGTAGTATACAGTATAGTAGTACTCCTCCTAATAATGCTCCCCAAAATACTGTGTCTCTCTCTTCTCTAAACGGAGAGGACGCCAGCCACGTCCTCTCCCTATGACTCTATAAATATCACTTCAGCAAGTAGTAGAGTAGTATACAGTATAGTAGTACTCCTCCTAATAATGCTCCCCAAAATACTGTGTCTGAGTAGTATACAGTATAGTAGTACTCCTCCTAATAATGCTCCCCAAAATACTGTGTCTCTCTCTTCTCTAAACGGAGAGGACGCCAGCCACGTCCTCTCCCTATGACTCTATAAATATCACTTCAGCAAGTAGTAGAGTAGTATACAGTATAGTAGTACTCCTCCTAATAATGCTCCCCAAAATACTGTGTCTGAGTAGTATACAGTATAGTAGTACTCCTCCTAATAATGCTCCCCAAAATACTGTGTCTCTCTCTTCTCTAAACGGAGAGGACGCCAGCCACGTCCTCTCCCTATGACTCTATAAATATCACTTCAGCAAGTAGTAGAGTAGTATACAGTATAGTTGTACTCCTCCTAATAATGCTCCCCAAAATACTGTGTCTGAGTAGTATACAGTATAGTAGTACTCCTCCTAATAATGCTCCCCAAAATTGAAAATACTGTATCTCTCTCTTCTCTAAACGGAGAGGACGCCAGCCACGTCCTCTCCCTATGGCTCTATAAATATCACTTCAGCAAGTAGTATAGTAGTATACAGTATAGTAGTACTCCTCCTAATAATGCTCCCCAAAATAGTATACTGTGTCTCTCTCTTCTCTAAACGGAGAGGACGCCAGCCACGTCCTCTCCCTATGACTCTATAAATATCACTTCAGCAAGTAGTATAGTAGTATACAGTATAGTAGTACTCCTCCTAATAATGCTCCCCAAAATACTGTGTCTCTCTCTTCTCTAAACGGAGAGGACGCCAGCCACGTCCTCTCCCTATGACTCTCAATGCACGTGTGAAAATGGCGGTGACACGCGGCTCCTTATATAGAATCCGAGTCTCGCGAGAATCCGACAGCGGGATGATGACGTTCGGGCGTGCTCGGGTTAACCGAGCAAGGCGGGAGGATCCGAGCCTGCTCGGACCCGTGGAAAAAAGCTGAAGTTCGGGCGGGTTCGGATTCAGAGGAACCGAACCCGCTCATCCCTAGGCGTAACAGTACAACATAGCCAGACGCACTACCTGACATAAACCCCCTGTGGAGTGTGACTGCAGATGCAGAACACAAACAGAGGATTTAAGCAGTATATGGTGACTGAAATAGACAGAAAAAGATACCGATGTAGTATTTCCTGTGAAACTCTCTCTCTTTCTCTCTCTCTCTCTCTCTCTCTCTCTCTCTCTCTCTATATATATATATATATATATATGATCCTGACTTACATAGCCCCCTCAGGGTACAGAATATAGGGAGAGATACATGGAATAAGAACCACACAGCAGCTATTGGCACACACAGTCACAGGTACAATGCAGAAATTGTTACAAACAATAAAACTGCACCAGAAAGGCTCATCCTCACCTGCCTCACCCCACCGCACGTCACTGCAGTGTACCCCGCTACAGAAAAATAAATAAATTGTGAAACTCATAGATTGCACAGGTTCTGTGGCTGATAAAACAAAGTGAAATGCAGGCTTGAAGTCAGCAGCCACAGAACCTGTGTAATTCATGAGTTTCCTTGTTTAAAGGGGTAGTATGTTAAATATATATATAGTGAATGTTGATAACTTAGACTGTTGCTTTAAGGAGAGGTCATCTGGCTTGACTGACCCTCCCCAGCTACTTATTCATTATTGCAGTCATATGTAAGTGACCACCCTCTGTTGATTTCAGGTGTCAGATTTGTGGCCCAAGACTGGTTAACCCTTGCAAAACTACAGCTACTTATTCAAAATGGTAAAATATGGTGTGTGTGCCCACTTTGCCAGTGTATTTCATGCCCAAAACAACGTTGGGCCAAGCAAAATACAAGTGGGTCACATGCAAGTGACCACCCTCTGTTGTTTTTGGGGGTCAAATGTGTGGCCCAAGACTAGTTAACCCTTGCTAAACTACAGCTACTTATTCAAAATGGTAAATTATGGTGTTTGTGCCCACTTTGCCAGTGTATTTCATGCCCAAAACAGCGTTCGGACAGGAAAAATACAAGTGGGTCACATGCAAGTGACAACCCTCTGTTGTTTTTGGGGGTCAAATGTGTGGCCCAAGACTGGTTAACCCTTGCAAAACTACAGCTACTTATTTAAAATGGTAAAATATGGTGTGTGTGCCCACTTTGCCAGTGTATTTCATGCCCAAAACAGCGTTGGGCCAGGCAAAATACAAGTGGGTCACATGCAAGTGACCACCCTCTGTTGTTTTTGGGGGTCAAATGTGTGGCCCAAGACTGGTTAACCCTTGCAAAACTACAGCTACTTATTCAGAATGGTAAAATATGGTGTGTGTGCCCACTTTGCCAGTGTAGTTCATGCCCAAAACAACGTTGGGCCAGGCAAAATACAACTGCGTCATATGTAAGTGACCACCCTCTGTTGTTTTTGGGGGTCAAATTTGTGGCCCAAGACTAGTTAACCCTTGCTAAACTACAGCTACTTATTCAAAATGGCAAAATATGGTGTGTGTGCCCACTTTGCCAGTGTATTTCAAGCCCAAACAGCGTTGGGCCAAGCAAAATACAACTGCGTCATATGTAAGTGACCACCCTCTGTTGATTTCAGGTGTCAGATTTGTGGCCCAAGACTGGTTAACCCTTGCAAAACTACAGCTACTTATTCAAAATGGTAAAATATGGTGTGTGTGCCCACTTTGCCAGTGTATTTCATGCCCAAAACAGCGTTGGGCCAGGCAAAATACAACTGCGTCATATGTAAGTGACCACCCTCTGTTGTTTTTGGGGGTCAAATATTTGGCCCAAGACTAGTTAACCCTTGCTAAACTACAGCTACTTATTCAAAATGGCAAAATATGGTGTGTGTGCCCACTTTGCCAGTGTATTTCATGCCCAAAACAGCGTTGGGCCAAGCAAAATACAACTGCGTCATATGTAAGTGATCACCCTCTGTTGATTTCAGGTGTCAGATTTGTGGCCCAAGACTGGTTAACCCTTGCAAAACTACAGCTACTTATTCAAAATGGTAAAATATGGTGTGTGTGCCCACTTTGCCAGTGTATTTCATGCCCAAAACAGCGTTGGGCCAGGCAAAATTCAACTGCGTCATATGTAAGTGACCACCCTCTGTTGTTTTTGGGGGTCAAATTTGTGGCCCAAGACTAGTTAACCCTTGCAAAACTACAGCTACTTATTCAAAATGGTAAAATATGGTGTGTGTGCCCACTTTGCCAGTATATTTCATGCCCAAAACAGCGTTGGGCCAGGCAAAATACAACTGCGTCATATGTAAGTGACCACCCTCTGTTGTTTTTGGGGGTCAAATTTGTGGCCCAAGACTAGTTAACCCTTGCAAAACTACAGCTACTTATTCAAAATGGTAAAATATGGTGTGTGTGCCCACTTTGCCAGTATATTTCATGCCCAAAACAGCGTTGGGCCAGGCAAAATACAACTGCGTCATATATAAGTGACCACCCCCTGTTGTTTTTGGGGGTCAAATTTGTGGCCCAAGACTAGTTAACCCTTGCAAAACTACAGCTACTTATTCAAAATGGTAAAATATGGTGTGTGTGCCCACTTTGCCAGTATATTTCATGCCCAAAACAGCGTTGGGCCAAGCAAAATACAACTGCGTCATATGTAAGTGACCACCCTCTGTTGTTTTTGGGGGTCAAATTTGTGGCCCAAGACTAGTTAACCCTTGCTAAACTACAGCTACGTATTCAAAATGGCAAAATATGGTGTGTGTGCCCACTTTGCCAGTGTATTTCATGCCCAAAACAGCGTTGGGCCAGGCAAAATACAACTGCGTCATATGTAAGTGACCACCCTCTGTTGTTTTTGGGGGTCAAATTTGTGGCCCAAGACTGGTTAACCATTGCAAAACTACAGCTGCTTATTCAAAATGGTAAAATATGGTGTGTGTGCCCACTTTGCCAGTGTATTTCATGCCCAAAACAGCGTTGGGCCAGGCAAAATACAACTGCGTCATATGTAAGTGACCACCCTCTGTTGTTTTTGGGGGTCAAATTTGTGGCCCAAGACTGGTTAACCCTTGCAAAACTACAGCTGCTTATTCAAAATGGTAAAATATGGTGTGTGTGCCCACTTTGCCAGTGTATTTCATGCCCAAAACAGCGTTGGGCCAGGCAAAATACAACTGCGTCATATGTAAGTGACCACCCTCTGTTGTTTTTGGGGGTCAAATTTGTGGCCCAAGACTGGTTAACCCTTGCAAAACTACAGCTGCTTATTCAAAATGGTAAAATATGGTGTGTGTGCCCACTTTGCCAGTGTATTTCATGCCCAAAACAGCGTTGGGCCAGGCAAAATACAACTGCGTCATATGTAAGTGACCACCCTCTGTTGTTTTTGGGGGTCAAATTTGTGGCCCAAGACTGGTTAACCCTTGCAAAACTACAGCTGCTTATTCAAAATGGTAAAATATGGTGTGTGTGCCCACTTTGCCAGTGTATTTCATGCCCAAAACAGCGTTGGGCCAAGCAAAATACAACTGCGTCATATGTAAGGGAACCTACTCTGTTGATTTCAGGTGTCAAATTTGTTACCAAAGACTCATTAACCCTTGCAAAACTGAATGATCTGAATAAGAAGCTGGAGTTCGAATAAGAAGTGAATAAGAAGCTGGCCGAATAAGAAGCTAACTTCAGCATCGTTCCGGCAGGGGAGATATTCATACATCTTGGAGCTGCTGCTTCCTGCTTTGCCTCGGTAAATAGGAGCAGCAGGAAGAGCTATAGCGGCATGAGCTGTGCTGCTATAGTACATTTACCCCTAAGTGTGGTGCCAGGGTTCCTGAACGTGTATGGTTTCGCTGACTATGCATGCGTGACAGCCATTACTGGGGAAGATTCTGAGGGAACCCTTTGCTAGCTAACTATGCAAGGTGTAGCCATAAGTTACAACAGGCTAACGCCATCTTCAATGTTAGATTGCCCTAGTCATAGGCAATTTTAGCTGGAATAAAGAACTAGAGTCCCACCTTTCAGAAGGTACTGGGGTCTTGGGTATCAGGGTTCAGAAGCCGGATCAATCAACCAACAAAAATATAAAAAACAAATTGAAGGTGTGTGGAGCTGGAGCAGGGACCAGCTGCTGGAAGGCTGATGGCTTCTGTTCTTAGCATGGGAATCCCAAGCGGCCAGTGTCCACTGGTGTTCGATCGCTTATGCGATCCAACCCACAGTTTCCCAATGTTTGGGAAACGACGCACACACAGTACCCGTTCTGCACATGCGCAGAACGGGTCCTGCGATCTCATCTCAGATATGCGATCGCCTCTGCCTAAGTGGAGGGACGGGGCAGAGGCGGCAGGTGTTGGGGAGTGGATTTTTAGCAATCGCAAATACAGGAAGAAGGTGGTATGCACCTCCTCATGCTTTGGCATTGCTATGGATCCCAATGCAAACATTTAAATGTGTTACCTATGTGGCTTGCATATTAGAAGCCAGTCTGTTTGAGGTTCTATTTTTTTTGTTTATTTAAATGTTTCATAATCTGATGTGAAACCTAATGTAATTTCAGATACTAAATACCAGTGGTATATTTTGTTTAGCACAGGGATCTCAGGGATAATAAGAAATATGCTGCCAATATTGGTGTAGAATCCGCAAAGAGTTCCAAATTGCGCAAGCCATACAGCCACTAGCAGCAGTACGCAAAGCTGACAGCAAAAGCACAATGAAAGTGATGGATGGCTTACAATTGTATTTACAAATGTATGCCGGCGTGGGGAGCACAACAAAGCCCCTTGCTTTGGCTCGGTGGCTTACTGGCTCGGTGCTGTGCTCGCCACAGGTTCTATTCCCACTCTAGAGGTGTCCCACGAGTGGGAATAAACCTTGTTAGTCAGCATGCCGGATGTCGGGCATTTAATCACTCGGGATTCCGGCGTCGGCATGGTGACCACCGGGATCCCAAGTGTTGGTCATATGACCGGATCCCCTGGCTAGAGTGCGATATAGTGCACTATATCTTACCGTGTGTGTTCACTAGACTGTATGCGATATAGTGTGTTTTGCGCTCCTGCGGGTTGGATCCGATGTTCTATATTGGATGAACATGCAGCTCAATTTTGGCTAGATAGTACACTATCTAGTGCATATTCTATTGTGTGTATGTTAACGTACGATAGTGTATCCAATTTGTATCATCACAATAGTGAGAGGCCAAATTTTATGCTATATCTTATGCTAAATCCGATTGTGCTAAATATTATGCTATATCTATATGCACTACAGTATTTTGTTTGTTCAGGAGCTCAGGGAAATAGCGTAGGATTTCTTAACTGGGTGTGGATCATTGGTTTGACCCTAACTAGGACGACAGTCATTAGGTTAACCACTATTGGTTGACAGTGACTAGGTCGACACCTGGAATAGGGACAAGGGAGTGACCAAGCCCGTCCGTTATGGGTGAAATGCGTCTCCCAAGTTCATCAGGCAACGGCGGAACCGACGGTCTGGAGCCCGGGACATCCAGCGGCAGCTGGTATAGCGGTAACCTTAATCCCCCGTACCCAGTTCCAAGCGAGCAAGCTCCACACTTTTTAGCAGCAGCAGCAGCAGGATGGGGAGATTTCTCCCACCCTCAAAGCTCACTAACTTAATATTAGTCTTTGCTTCTTATACACCATTTAGTTCCCACTTTATGGGAAGAGGGTTACTGTGTCTATATGCGCTTATTGTGCAGTGGTCCACCTGCACCTCAGGAGAGAGGATTACAGTGTCTATATATGTTCACGGTGCAGTAATTAACTCGCATATCAGCAGTATTACGCACGTGTTATAGTGTTCAATGTTGATACATATCCTTATACTCAGGAGGATCATTAGTCCAATGCTCTGACGGGCGAGTGTGTGCATTACGTTTCATTTAGCACTCCTATGCTCACCATTTTTCAGTTACTTAGCCGTGGTCCACACAACCAACACTATCTGAGTGATCTGAGGACAGATCAGTTTGTGTGCTTAGAAAGTTAAAACGCACTTTAGGTCGGCCACCGGTGCATGACAACATTCATTATGTGTGTTTACTCATTTAACTGATTTATTTCCGTGATTCAGTTGTGCTAAAAGAGCCAGCACTGTGATAATAGGCACACTCTCTACTGGTGAAAAGTGCATGTTTTTGATTTTGTACTGTGTGAGCCTAATTTTGTTAGCAATTTTCAGAAGCCAAAACTATATATGGGCCTGGTATTTGCTTTAATTGCTTTATAAACTTGCCTTTGCATAACATGTTGTTACAATATCTCGCCTTGTTGAGTCTGCTAACCGTTTGATACTTCAAAGGGCAACAATTGTTACTAACAGGCACTTACCAGTATCACTGAGTAATCTGGATACACCTAGATACGATTTTTTACTTAGCTATATAGCAACAGGGGCACCACCACGGTTGGAGTACATTTATTTTCCTCATTCAGAACTCTCATTGGTGATTTGGGGGACACCTTTCCATGGCAGTTCTCCAACTGATGGGGCATTTGGTCACCATCTAACACCAAAAGCAGATCCTCCTTTTTTCTATTCTCTGATTACTTCCTTCTGAACTCTCATCAATCATTCGGGAGATGGACGCATCAAAAACACTATACCTACTATCATACCTCACTGCTTGTGCCCAATCTCGTCTGATCTTGGAAGCAAAACAGTAGAGGGCCGGGTCAGTAGCTGGTGGGTGACTGTCAGGGAAGACTTTGTGTAGTAGGTTGTAAACCTATGAATTACTCCAGTCTAACATTGAAAGCAGATTCATACTTTTTCTTGCATCTGAGCTCTGTGACTCCAGGTACCCCACTATCCATCGGTCTTATTAACTCTCAGCATTGCCAATATACAATTTATATCTGGTCCCCACATTATCAACATTATTTACAGGGCTTCTCACCGCCGGGGATTTCCCAATTATTAGGGATTGGATACCTCGGACAAATTTTAATCCTACTGCCAACCGCCTTTTTAATTATTGTTGTGTTATATGTATGTTATGTCCTTGTATTATAGGAGATTTATCTTTTAAATGGCTTTATTAAAAGTAAAGTTTTATTCTTCTCATTAATTTCTTACAATTATCCATTCCAAGAGTGCGCCCACAAAGAAGTCTTCTTTCTTTTTCTTGCTGACACCTGGAATAGGTTGACATAGTAATGAGGTCAACACGGAAAATGTCGACATAGCCAAAGGCCGACATTAGTTTACATTTTTTTTTTGGGTGTCGTTTTCTTCGTAACGTGACTGGGAACCCCAATTAGTGCACCATGTCCCCTCGCTTGGCTCATCATGCTTCAGGCAAGGTGCCTTGATCTGCTACCGCTGCACTCAGTACAAGTTACTATTTCCAATCGTAGTCCAATTTTTTCTTTGCAAAACTCATGTCGACCTTTTCATGTGTCGACCTTTGACATGTCGACATGATGACCAGGTCACCCTAATAACCATGTCGACCTAATGCATGTCGACCAATAGAGGTCGACCTAAAGACTGTCGACCTTAGTGAGGTCAACTTAAGACCATCGTAACTTAGCCAAAATCTTACCATGGGCCTAATTCAGATCTGATTGCTCGCTAGCTAGTTTTTGCAGCGCTGCGATCAGATAGTCGCCACCTATATGGGAGTGTATTTTAGCTGTGCAAGCTGTGCAAGTATGCGATCGCATGTGTAGGCGCCCTGTACAAAAACAGTTTGTGCAGTTTCTGAGTAGCTCTGACCTTACTCAGCCGCTGCGATCACTTCAGCCTATTCGAGCCCGGAATTGATGTCAGACACCCGCCCTGCAAATGCTTGGACATGCCTGCGTTTTTCCAACCACTCCCAGAAAACGGTCAGTTGACACCCACAAACGCCCTCTTCCTATCAATCTCCTTGCGAACAGCTGTGCGAATGATTTCTTCACTAGAACCAGTGCACAACAACGATCAGCTTTGTAACCGTACGGCGCGCCTGCGCATTGCGGTGCATACGAATGCGCAGTAGTTACCTAATCACTGCACAGCGAAACACGCTAGCAAGCAAACAGATCTGAATTAGGCCCCATGTGTACCCAGCTTAAGTCTTCTGCTTTATTATAATTTAAAATAAAGCTTTAGTTTTTGCTATCTAACATTGCAGAGGAATCTTCTTTGATCATTAGATTAATAATTAGAGGTAGTCTTTTACCTTTTTTCAAAATATATTTATGTAACATATTGGATGTGTGATCTTTCTTATGGATTTGCGTAGGACATATTTTCCCACGCCAGTTTGAAATAGGTTTTACATCTCACCAATACACACTACACTTATGACCCTGGCTACTTCCACTATATAACTCATGATTTGTGGCTTCCTGTTTTCCTTTACTCTCCTCACATCATGTCACATGCAGCACTGCCCTCAGCAACATCATTATATGACCCTCATTCCACTACATGATATGGGATCAGCACATTAACTGATATACTCTGTGCTGATATAAACATTGAGACATTGCAGATCAGCCTGAATAATACTGACTAATTATTGAGCTTCGGCTGCAGGTCAACCTACCTAATGTCAGAGCCCCATAGGTCAGTTTACATTCAACATAGCAATATTTCTTCATCAGTATTTCTACATCAGTATTTCTACATCAGTGCTTCTTTCTGAAAGAAGTGACAGTAATCACCTAAACTTATAAGTTGATTAAAAATTTATTGCCACGCCTCTTTAAGTTAGGCCACATCCCCATTGTGGGTGCACGTGCCTCCTGCCCATGGGAGGATACAGAGTACGCACCTGGTGTCACCAGTCCCGGTAAGGTACCAGTGATACGTGCCATTGAGTACCATTAGAAAAAATCACTGGGTCTACAAAGGCCTGCACTTACACCCTAGCATAGAGATGCGGCTTACCAGTGTAAGTTACAAATGTGAAAGATTTATTAGTCTTTTCGTACACAGTATAATGTATGAAATGTCACATATACAAGAGAGAATAGCATATGGAATTCATTGACAGCAATATTAAAAGTAATAAATCCGATTTTCCATATAAAACATAATGACACTGTAAAAACACAACTGCATACAGTAATACCCCTTTTACACTCGCAAAAAAATCCCAGGATATTGCACATGAACGCGCATCATCCCGGGATTTTTCTCAGTGTGAAAGGGTACAAGGACAATTTCCTGGGACGAGTATCCCGGGATTTCAACCCAGGTCTCAACCTGGGTTGAATCCAGGACCGTCCCGGGAAGCTGTGTAGTGTGAAAGGGCCCATCCCAGGATTCACTACCCGGGACTGTTAAAAGGCATCCGATTGGAGCTTTCTTGGGCTCAGAAAAGATGATATCATCTTTCAGAGCCCAGGGGAGTGTCCTGGAAGCGTGTGAGGAAGGCAGCATGTCGACCTGGACAGACCAGGAGGTGAGACAGTTGCTGAGCATTAGGGGAGAGGTGGAAATAATGAGGCAGATCACAGGCACAGTTAAAGATGCAGTCATTTATAAAAACATCTCCAAGATGCTGGAAGCCAGAGGAATCATCCGCACACAGCAGCAAGTGTTAAACAAAATGAAAACTCTTTAAAAGCAGTTCTTGAAGGTGCATGACAACAACAACAACCGTAAAAAGAGCGGGGTTGGCCGTATCGACTGGCAGTACTATGACATCCGTGCAAATATCTTTGGACACACAGCTATCTGCAGTCCGGTGAGTCTGTCTTCCAGTTCACAGTACACTGCTACAGAAGGCACTCCAGAAGATACACAGACAAGCAGTGACGTCTGCCCGCCATCACCCCTGTTAATTGACGGCACACCTGAGGACAGCGACACATCCACCCACCCGTCCATGAACACATCAGCATAACTGCAACCAGTGAAGACGTCGTGGATGCTCAGACCAGTGACAGTGGGACTGTACAAAGTGCCGTCACCGTCACCCCAACTTTGCAAAAAATAAGATTTTACTCACCGGTAAATCTATTTCTCGTAGTCCGTAGTGGATGCTGGGCCTCCGTAAGGACCATGGGGAATAGCGGCTCCGCAGGAGACTGGGCACAAGTAAAGAAAGCTTTAGGACTACCTGGTGTGCACTGGCTCCTCCCACTATGACCCTCCTCCAGACCTCAGTTAGGATACTGTGCCCGGAAGAGCTGACACAATAAGGAAGGATTTTGAATCCCGGGTAAGACTCATACCAGCCACACCAATCACACCGTATAACTCGTGATACTATACCCAGTTAACAGTATGAAATATAACTGAGCCTCTCAACAGATGGCTCAACAATAACCCTTTAGTTAGGCAATAACTATAAACAAGTATTGCAGACAATCCGCACTTGGGATGGGCGCCCAGCATCCACTACGGACTACGAGAAATAGATTTACCGGTGAGTAAAATCTTATTTTCTCTGACGTCCTAAGTGGATGCTGGGACTCCGTAAGGACCATGGGGATTATACCAAAGCTCCCAAACGGGCGGGAGAGTGCGGATGACTCTGCAGCACCGAATGAGCAAACTCTAGGTCCTCCTCAGCCAGGGTATCAAACTTGTAGACTCTTGCAAAAATGTTTGAACCCGACCAAGTAACAGCTCGGCAAAGTTGTAAAGCCGAGACCCCTCGGGCAGCCGCCCAAGAAGAGCCCACTTTCCTCGTGGAATGGGCTTTTACAGGTTTAGGGTGCGGCAATCCAGCCGCAGAATGTGCAAGTTGAATCGTGCTACAGATCCAGCGAGCAATAGTCTGCTTAGAAGCAGGAGCACCCAGCTTGTTGGGTGCATACAGGATAAATAGCGAGTCAGTTTTCCTGACTCCAGCCGTCCTGGAAACATATACATTTCAGGGCCCTGACTACGTCCAGTAACTTGGAATCCTCCAAGTCCCAAGTAGCCGCAGGCACCACAATAGGTTGGTTCACATGAAAAACTGATACCACCTTAGGAAGGAATTGGGAACGAGTCCTCAATTCCGCCTTAACCATATAAAATACAGATAAGGGCTTTTGTATGACAAAGCCGCCAATTCTGATACACGCCTGGCCGACGCCAAGGCCCACAGCATGACCACTTTCCACGTGAGGTACTGTAGCTCCACGGATTTAAGTGGCTCAACCCAATGCGACTTCAGGAAATCCAACACCACGTTGAGATCCCACGGTGCCACTGGAGGCACAAACGGGGGCTGACTATGCAGCACTCCCTTAACAAAAGTCTGAACTTCAGGCAGTGAAGCCAGTTCTATTTTGGAAGAAAATCGATAGAGCCGAAATCTGGACCTTAATGGAACCCAATTTTAGGCCCATAGTCACCTCTGCCAGCAGATCTCACTGTAAAATAAAAAACCTAAATATACTTTCTTTCTAAAAGCTCAGGAGAGCCCCTAGTGTGCATCCAGCTCAGCCGGGTACAAGATTCTAACTGAGGTCTGGAGGAGGGTCATAGTGGGAGGAGCCAGTGCACACCAGGTAGTCCTAAAGCTTTCTTTAGTTGTGCCCAGTCTCCTGCGGAGCCGCTATTCCCCATGGTCCTTACGGAGGCCCAGCATCCACTTAGGACGTCAGAGAAAAACAGTAAGTACATGTTTACAATTTAACACACATAGCACAAATCGCCAATTGTTAATCATCTGGTTATGTGGGTAGTATGAGTGGCCGGCGTGGCGGCAGCATGGCGAGTGCAAATGAGCCCCTTGTGGGATCACTGCACTCACCATGCTGCTGGCACGGTGGCACGCTTTGCAATTTCTGCCCCCACCCAGGGGTGCTTTGCATTTTTATATATAGATCAATGTTGCAGAGTAGCTAGTGTGTAGGTGGATTAATGCCACAAACACGTTTGCTAAAGCTGCTATTTTTATATACGCTCATTTTGTATTTCTTCTCTTCACAGTTTACACCGTACCGCCTAGAAGGAAGAAACCGAGCATAGCGGAGCAAGTGGCTAAAGCCATGTCAAATGTCCTTGTTGACCAACTCCGAGAGATGGACGCTGCAATGTCCACACAGGAGGATGCAAGGCTCGACAGGTTTCTAGAGGCAGAACACCAAATGCATGATGCATTTCTTTCCCAAGTCATGACAATGCAGGAACGCATGAGTAGAGAGCAGTATGACCGTCACAGGGAATTGCACCAAATGAACATGACGTTCTTTGAGCGTATGAGCAATACCTCAAAAGCACCAACCCAACACCACAACTCACAATACCCTGAGCAGGGTTTTCCTCATTTAATCCTGGCCCATACTATGCCCCAAATACTGCTCTATCTAGCGTGCAAACCTCGGAGTTTACTGTATTGCGCAATTTGCCGTGAATTCTTTCCAGGAGTGATCCATTTCATTGTAAGTGATAACTTGCAGCATCCAGACAGCTCCCAGATGTTAGGAGCTGTTTGGCTGCTGCACATTATCATCCACAGTGCTCACAGTGAAATTTCAATTGTTGTTAAATAACCACAGTGTGGTCAGTGTTTATGCACAACTGTTTGTGCATTCTGTTCAGGGCCGGCTCCAGGCATGTTCCACTCGAGCGGCCGCGCAGGGCGCCACCCCTCAAAGGGCGCCGCTATTTGTGGCCGTCATATTGTGTCCACATACCTGGAGCTGGCACTGCCCTGATCACAGATGTCCGCCCCGGATCTCAGCAGTGGCCGCAATGATGGGGGAGTGTTGTGTGTGGGCCAAGGCCGGGCTCAGTAAATTTGTGTGCGGCGCCTAGCCAGCCCGAGCAGCCCCGCCTCCCTCTCGACACACCCACCGCCTGTCTCCAGCCACTGTGCTCTCCTCATCCCCCTCTCCTCCCCAGAAAGCCGGTGTGCGCACGACGTCATTGCGCTCGGCAGTCTGGGAGAGGAAGCGTTGGTGGGAGAAGAGAGGACCGAGGAGCGGGAAGATCGAGGAGCAGCGGCAGCCCCAGCGACGGTGCGTACTGTACAGCATGTGCCCACCCATCCACCAAAAAGCACCAGCAGGTCTGCAGTCTGCCTGCCTGAGACCCTGGCCCCGAGGAGGCAACCTGTCAGTCCAGGATCCCGGCAGCAGCACAGCACATGGCCAGCATGAGCACTTCAGGGAGAGTGCTGCCCCCCAGCCAGGTTGAGTCCGGATGTATACATGTATAGAGTACATCTCTCACTCTCTTGTCAGCTCTCTCTCAGTCCTCACCCCCCTCTCTCTCTTTTCTTGTCCCCCCCCTCTCTCTCTTTTGTATTCTCGCCCCCTCTCTCTTTTGTCCTCGCATCTCTCTCTTTTATACTCAGACCCTCTCTCACTCTTGTACTAACCCCCCTCTTTGTTGTTACCCACCTCTTTGTCGTTACCCCCCTCTCACTCTTTTGTCCTTACCCCCTCTCTCTATTTTGTCTTTACCTCCCTCTCTCTCTTTTGTCGTTATTCCTCTCTGTCTCTTTTGTCATTACCCCTCTCTGTCTCTTTTGTCCTTATCCCACCCTTTCTCTTTTGTCCTTATCCCACCCTCTCACTTTTGTCCTTATCCCACCCTCTCTCTTTTGTCCTTACCCCCTCTCTCTCTTTTGTCCTTACCCCCTCTCTCTTTTGTCCTTACAGTACCTCTCTCTTTGTCCTTACAGTACCTCTCTCTTTGTCCTTACAGTACCCCTCTCTTTGTCCTTACAGTACCCCTCTCTTTGTCCTCACCTCTCTCTCTCTCTCTCTCTCTCTCTCTATCTCGTCCTCACCTCTCTCTCTTGTCCTCACCTCTCTCTCTTGTCCTCACCTCTCTCTATTGTCTTGTCCTCACCTCATCTCTATCTTTCTCGTCCTCACCCCCTCTCTTCTGTCTCTTTTCCTCACCTCTCTTCTTTTGTCCTTACCCCCTCTCTTGATCTCTCTACCTCTCTCTCATCCTCGCTCCCTCACTTTTGTCCTCATCCTATCTCTTTTTTTGTCTTCACCCTTTCTCTCTCTTGTCCTCACCCCCCCCTTTTGTCCTCACCTCTCCTCTCTCTTGTATTCATCTCTCTCTCTCTCTCTCTCTCTCTCTCTCTTGTCCTCAACACCCCCCCGCCCCACATTTTGCCCTCGCCTCCCTCTTTCTCTCTTGTCCTTACCCCTCTCTCTATCTCTCTCATCATAGCGCACAGCAGGGAGGAGTCCTAGGAGCAGCAGCACGGCGTTGAGCGATGCCGCTTGGTACTATAAGCGGCTGGCCGCCCACAAGCACCCGGTCTGCAGCCTGCCTGCCTGCCTGAGCCCCTGGTCCTGAGGAGGAGTCCAGCCACCCATGCAGCCTGGGATCCCAGCAGCAGCACAGCACACAGCCAGCATCAGCACTGCAGGGAGAGTGCCGCCCCCCTGGCCAGGGTGAGTGCGGATGTATACATGCCCTGGCTGATTCTCTCTGTCCTCACCCAATCTCTCTGTCCCTCTGTTTTCACCCCCTCCTCTCTTTTTTTGTCCTCACCCCCTCTCTCTCTTTTGTCCTCACCCCCCTCCCTCTTGTCCTCACCCCCCTCCCTCTCTCTTGTCCTCATCTCTCTCTCTTGTCTTCACCCTTCTCTCTGTTGTCCTCACCTCTCTTTTTATTGTCCTCACCCCCTCTCTTCTCTCTCTTTTCCTAACCTCTTTCTTTTGTATTCACTCCCCCTCTCTTTCTTTTGTCCTTGCCTCTCACTCTTTTGTACTCAGACCCTCTCTCTCTCTCTTGTACTAACCCCTCTCTTTGTCGTTACTACCCACTCTTTGTTGTTACCGCCCCTCTCTTTGTCATTACCGCCCCTCTCTTTGTCATTACCGCCCCTCTCTTTGTCGTTACCGCCCCTCTCTTTGTCGTTACCCCCTCTCTCTTTGTTACCCCTCTCACTCTTTTGTCCTTACCCCTCTCTCTCTGTTGTCGTCACCCCCCTCTGTCTCTTTTGTCCTTATCTCACCCTCTCTCTTTTGTCCTTATCCCACCCTCTCTCTTTTGTCCTTATCCCACCCTCTCTCTTTTGTCCTTATCCCACCCTCTCTCTTTTGTCCTTATCCCACCCTCTCTCTCTCGTCCTTATCCCACCCTCTCTCTTTTGTCCTTACCCCCCCTCTCTCTCTTGTCCTTACAGTACCTCTCTCTTGTCCTCTCCTCTCTCTCTCTCTTGTCCTCACCTCTCTGTCTTGTCTTGTCCTCACCTCATCTCTATCTCTCTCATCCACACCCCTCTCTTCTCTCTTGTTCTCACCCCCCTCTCTTCTGTCTCTTTTCCTCACCTCTCTTCTTTTGTCCTCACCCCCCTCTCTTCTGTCTCTTTTCCTCACCTCTCTTCTTTTGTCCTTACCCCCCTCTCTTGATCTCTCTCCCTCTCTCTCATCCTCACTCCCTCTCTTTTGTCCTCATCCTATCTCTTTTTTGTCCTCACCCTCTCTCTCTCTCTTGTCCTCATGCCTCCTTTTGTCCTCACCTCTCCTCTCGTATTCACCCCCCCAATTTTGCCCTCACATCCCTCTCTCTCTTCTCCTTACCCCTCTCTTTCTATCTCTCTCATCATAGCGCACAGCAGGGAGGAGTCCTAGGAGCAGCAGCACGGCGTTGAGCGATGCCGCGTGATACTGTATGCGGCTGGCCGCCCACAAGCACACGGTCTGCAGCCTGCCTGCCTGTCTGAGCCGCTGGTCCTGAGGAGGAGTACAGCCACCCATGCAGCCCGGGATCCCAGCAGCAGCACAGCACACAGCCAGCATCAGCACTGCAGGGAGAGTGCTGCCCCCCCTGTCCAGGGTGAGTGCGGATGTATACATGCCCTGGCTGATTCTCTCTGTCCTCACCCACTCTCTCTGTCCCTCTGTTCTCACCCCCCCTCTCTTTTTTTTTTTTTGTCCTCACCCCCTGTCTTCTCCCTCTTGTCCTCACCTCTATCTTGTGTTCACCCTTCTCTCTGTTGTCCTCGTCTCTCTTTTTATTGTCCTCACCCCTTCTCTTCTCCCTCTTTTCCTAACCTCTCTCTTTTGTACTCACCCCCCTCCCTCTCTCTCTCTCTTTCTCTTTTGTCCTCACTCCCCCTCTTTGTCCTCACCCCCTCTCTCTTTTGTCCTCACTCCCCCTCTCTCTTTTGTCCTCACCCCCCTCTCTCTCTTTTGTCCTCACCCCCTCTCTCTCTTTTGTCCTCACTCCCCCTCTCTCTTTTGTCCTCACTCCCCCTCTCTCTCTCTTGTCCTCACTCCCCCTCTTTGTCCTCACTCCCCCGCTCTCTTGTCCTCACCCCCTCTCTCTTTTGTCCTCACCCCCCCTCTCTCTTTTGTCCTCATCCCCCCTCTCTCTTTTGTCCTCACCCCCCTCTCTCTTTTGACCTCACCCCCTCTCTCTCTTTTGACCTCACCCCCCTCTCTCTCTTTTGACCTCACCCCCCTCTCTCTCTTTTGTCCTCACCCCCCTCTCTTTCTTTTGTCCTCACCCCCTCTCTCTTTTGTCCTCACTCCCCCTCTCTCTCTTTTGTCCTCACTCCCCGTCTCTCTCTTTTGTCCTCACTCCCCCTCTCCTCCTCACACCCCCTCTCTCTTTTTTTGTCCTCACTCCCTCTCTCTCTCTTTTGTCCTCACTCCCCCTCTCTCTTGCGTCACTTCTCTTTCTCTTGTTTTCTCTCTTTCTCTCTTGTCCACAATTCAAAGCTACTTTCATAGCGCCTCTACTGTGGTGTAATGTGTATAAGGTGCTCTACTATGGCATAATGTGTGTAAGTGGCTCTGGTGTAAAGTGTCTAAGGGTTATGATGTGGCATAACATGTACAGTATAAGTTCATCTACTGTGGTGTAACGTGTATAAGGGGCATTACTTTGTGGGGCATACTAAGGTGTAAAGGGCATTACTGTGCGGGGATATTAATGTGCAAGGAGCATTACTGTGTGGGGCATGATACGGTGCAAGGGGCATTACTGTGTGGAGACTAATAGAACCATACTTCAGTTATCGTCTGCTGTGCGGATTTGAAAAACGGTCCCCACTGAGTATGTCCGAGAACTGGGATTGCATATAAGAAAATTTTTACAAGGATCTGCTATATGATATTAAGCAATATATTGGAGTTTGTAGGGAATTAATTAGGAACAGCGTTGTGGATTCCTTTTTGCTCTGGTATTTTCAAATATGTGTATCTGCCACTCCTGGGGTCATTTTGTGAATCTGGCACTGCACTAATGGGGTCATTATGTGTATCTGTCACCATTGGGGGCATATGTGTATCTGGCACTGCACTACTTGGGTCATTATGTGTATCTGGCACTGCACTACTGGGGTCATTATGTGTATCTGGCTCTATTGGGGGCATATGTGTATCTGGCACTTCACTACTGGGGTCATTATGTGTCTCTAGCACTGCCCTACTGGGGTCATTATGCCTATCTGGCACTCTACTGGGGTCATTATGTGTATCTGGCACTATACTGGATCGTTATGTGTATCTAACAGTATACTGGGTACATTATGTGTAAGGAGCACTACTGTGGGCGTTATGTGTAAGGATGCTAATTGTGTTAAAGGTGTGGTGAAAATATACATATTTATAGTTTGATAACATAATATAAAGTTGCGTGGCCACACCCACTTTCCCAGAAGTGCGCGTGCCGAATGCGCACGCATTGAGGAGGGGGGGGGGGGGGTGCTTCAAAATTTCCAGCTCAGGGTGCTAGTAGGCCTGGAGCCGGCCCTGATTCTGTTCATTGGTTTTCTATGTTCTGTACTGTTTTGTATAGTGTCTACATTCAAGCACTTTTTATTTATTTTTTACACAGTAATAATATACTGCAGGGACACTGTGGTTAAATCACATTGGTGTTGTATCTACAAGCCTACCTGTGGTTTTTTATTTTATGCCAATCAAAACTTGTTTGCAAATCTATGCATAACATACCCAAATGTGCGTAACAGTAGACCATGCTTTCTTTGTTTTCTACAACATTGTTTCTCCATATATACACAGTTGCTGGAAATGTGGGTTTTTCTTTGGAAATCCTAAAAAATTAACCCAAAGATCAAAGGTGGAATACAAAATAAAAAAAATTTAATTCACCAAACATGTTGTGCTGATTCTTAAACACTATTGTACCAGTGCTGCAAGGTTGGATGTAATAGTGTGACATATTTGTTCTGCAGCAGAGTTTGAGGCAGTTCCAAACAAAGCACCTTCCACAAGTGGGTTTATAACCTCAGGGTCCTGCACAGTCCACTCAGGAAGGAATACCTAATTTTTCAGTTCACAGATGTTGTGCAGGATACAGCACACAGTTTCTACATTAGGCATGGTCTTTAGGTCAACATCATTGCGCTTCATCAAACAACGCCATCTTCCTTTTAACCTGCCAAAGGCGTTCTCAACCACCATCCTTGCTGAACTCAGGGTGTGAGTATAGGTTTGTTTCTCTGGGGTTAACTGGACCTGTTGTGTGTAGCCTTTCATAATCCAGGGGCGTAAAGGGTATGCAGCATCCCTGATGATGTGGACAGGGATCTCCACCCCATTCACCAGCTTTGCATACTCTTTGGGGTACAGCCAGCCACCCTGCTTCTCCTCTACGATGTTGAACAGGTCAGAATTGGCAAGAACTCTGGAGTCATGAGATTGGCCTGGCCAGCCAATAAATACATCTAGGAAACTAAAGAACAGTAAAATTTCCAAAAGTTAGAATGTAAAACACACACATGCAAATCATTCCACCACCCCAAAAATAAACACTTACCAATATTTGTGGTCAGAAGAAAAGAGGGAGGTTCGCACAAACATATATATACATTATATCAATAATTTCAGTAAGTCACATACAGTCCTTTTCCATACATTTTAATCTGATTATTGTCAAATTTGTTATATGGAAGGTGCTCCCGGGAATAGATTATGAACATGTAAAAACCAAAAGAAGAAAGTATTCCCTATTGTGGGCACACTCGGACTAAGTGACAATATTCTTAAAGTCAGATATCCTCGATGATATTTGACCACTAATGTTAAAATAGAACTTTTATTTATGAACTTAAAACTTCTACGAAAATATTGTGCACATGAAAAACAAAGTGATATCAAAATAATAAACAAATGTAAAATAAAATTCAGTCACTGCAGCCTTTAATTCCTCACTCTCCCAAGTGTTCAGAATGTATCCATGTATGTTGCAATATTTTCTATCTTGGTGTCCAAGTGGAAACAATTGTATCCTTTAAGTCTCACTCTGTGAGATGACTGATTAGACTATAACTCAGTTGTCTTATCTATTTATTTGACACTCTCTCTCAGTCTTGGCAGTGTCCGCATCACTGTCTCCAAGAAGATGCTCTACAATTAATCTGACAATGTCATGTTCTAATTAATACATTTATCGTGAGTGTCTATCTCACAGAGTAAATCTATGTAGCCTTCCTATACGATAATATTTGGGGATTCCTAATGTGACTATACTTTAAATTCTTATTTGGGATCACCCAAACCAGTTCAGCATGTACTGTATACCAGCAGTGTGTTATTAAACATGTATGTTAAATATTCCTGAGGACACTGATGATATAGTATCTTCCTACTTCGTGTCCCAACTTGTGTCTACTATCAACAAGTATTAGTCGAGAAGTGTTGTCAGATTGTGTGGCCACAAACACATCCCACTTTTGAATCCCACCAATTACAATAGAGATATATATAACAGTGACATCTTACTAATCACTATGTAGTGGGGGAAGAAAAGTATACTGTATTCCTGCCACGTGTCCCAACTGGTCGTGACTAACTTTAACACATATTATGAGAAGGTCTAAATATCTAAGTGTTATCCCCATTCAGAGAAGTGACAGTGTGTCTCACACGCTGTTGAATATTTCCCGCTCAGGCTGAGCTCTCGTGATAGATAAATTGCTGCTAATATTACTGATACAGGAAAATGATGGCTACATATTTATTGCACTTTTACACTATCCTTGTTGGTACTTGTCAACATGAGTTGTACTATTGATAATCCAAATCAATTATGTATGTAATGGTACAGTGCATCTCAATCTGCACCCGTTCACCTTGGCCCCCGGCTTTCAAATTTTAGCCAATGTGGTCACCGTCTGTCAATACAAGACCTTCTATGACACAGCTCGTCAGGGCCGCGGTCTTATCCCGCGTATAGCCGCCAGCCGCCGTCTACCGTTTCTCAGGCCACACGCGCTGCTAGCAGCGTCCGTCACTGTGAGCCCGTCGAGTATATATCCCGCTGCGGCTGTGTAATATGCTATAGAACAGTGTAACGATCTGACACGATTGTTATCTCTGAGGACACTAATGATGTTGTGTCCTTCTACCTCATGTATCACTTTATATTAACATAGAATTTGTCGGCAGATAAGAACCACTTGGCCCATCTAGTCTGCCCCTTTTTTTTTTTTATATATTATTTTTTTTTATCACTAACCTTATTTGATCCTTATTTCTTTGTAAGGATATCCTTATGTCTATCCCATGCATGTTTAAATTGCTCTACTGTCTTAGCCTCTACCACCTCTGATGGGAGGCTATTCCACTTGTCCACTACCCTTTCTGTGAAATAATTTTTCCGCAAATTTCCCCTGAACCTCCCCCCCTCCAGTCTCAGTGCATGTCCTCGTGTCCTATTGCTTCTCTTCATTTGGAGAATGTTTCCCTCCTGGACTTTGTTAAAACCATTCATATATTTGAAAGTTTCTATCATGTCCCCCCTTTCTCTTCTCTGCTCCAAACTATACATATTGAGATTTCTTAGTCTTTCTGGGTATGTTTTGTGATGTAGGCCATGCACCATTTTAGTTGCCCTCCTTTGTACAGTTTCTAATGTATTAATATCCTTTTGAAGATATGGCCTCCAGAACTGAATACAGTATTCTAGATGAGGCCGTACCAATGACCTATACAGTGGCATTATTACTTCTTTCTTTCTGCTGCTGATTCCTCTCCCAATGCAGCCAAGCATCTGACTAGCCTTCCTCATTGCCTTGTTACATTGCTTACCTGCCTTTAAGTCATCTGAAATAGTGACTCCTAGATCCCTTTCCTCCTCAGTAGTTTCCAGTATAGTGCCATTAATACTGTATTTAGCTTTAGGATTTTTGAGACCCAAGTGCATGATTTTGCATTTTTTGGCATTAAACTGTAATTGCCAGACTCTTGACCATTCCTCTAGTCTACCTAGATCCTCAATCATTTGTTTTACCCCACCTGGTGTGTCTACCCTGTTGCATACCTTTGTGTCATCTGCAAAAAGGCATACTTTCCCTTTAATCCCATTTGCAATGTCACCAATAAAGATATTGAAAAGCACTGGTCCAAGTACAGATCCCTGGGGTACTCCACTGGTAACATTTCCCTCCTGTGAATGCACTCCATTTACCACAACTCTCTGTTTTCTATCCTTCAACCAAGATCTTATCCATTCAATAATCCTAATATCCAATCCCAAACTTTCAAGTTTATTTAGCAGTCTGCGATGTGGAACTGTGTCAAAAGCCTTACTAAAGTCAAGATAAGCTATATCCATGGCTCCACCTTTATCCATCACTTTAGTCACACAATCAAAAAAGTCAATAAGATTTGTTTGACATGATCTTCCCCCAGTGAATCCATGCTGTTTGGGATCCAGTAAATTGCCGGATTTGAGATGATCTACAACTCTTTCTTTTAAGAGTGTTTCCATCAATTTCCCTACTACTGATGTAAGACTCACTGGTCTGTAGTTGTTTGCCTCTTCCTTGCTTCCACTTTTGTGCAGTGGGACTACGTTTGCTCTTTTCCAGTCCCCTGGAATTTCTCCTGTAGCTAATGACTGGTTGAATAATTCTGTCAATGGTGCTACCAGCACCTCTTTAAGTTCTTTTAGTATCCTTGGATGTATCCCATCTGGCCCCATAGATTTGTCCACTTTCAGCTTTGAGAGTTCTGTTAGGACCTTCTCCTCTGTAAATGTACTTGTTTCATTTTCCTGAATATCCCTGCAACTTAACTGTGGCCCCTTCCCCTCTCTTTCAGTAGTAAATACTGAGCAAAAATAATCATTAAGATGATCTGCTATTAAATTGTCTCCCTCAACAAGATTCCCAGTGTCCGTCTTTAGTTTTATAATTCCGCCTTTTGTTTTTCTTTTTTCGCTTATATACCTAAAAAAAGTTTTGCCTCCTTTACCCACTGACTGGGCCATTTTCTCCTCAGCTTGTGCCTTTGCACATCTGATTACCTTCTTTGTCTCCTTCTGTCTAACAAGATATATCTTTTTGTCTTCATTATTTTGTGTCTGCTTATATTTCCTAAAAGCCATCTTTTTTGCTCTCACAATATTTGCTACTTCTTTTGCAAACCACACTGGCTTCCTTTTCCTTGTGTTTTTCCTAACAGTTTTGATACAAAGGTCTGTTGCCTTCAATATTGCACATTTGAATGTTTTCCACCTCTCCTGCACTGTTTCCAAGTTCCTCCACTCTGCCAAAGAATATTAACTGTCAAAAGTTAGTATATGACGGAGAAATATTGTCAGGATGTATAACCGCAGTCTCACCCCCCTCTAACTCCCATCACTTTAATAGGAGATATATATAGCGGCAGTATGTCACTGGTGTGTATTATATCACCGTGTAATGGGGGGAAGCTTACTGTACTATATTTCTGCTAGGTGTCCCAACTGGTATTCGTTCACATGGTCGCCCATGTTATGGTCAACAGTCATTAGGTCGACCACTATTGGTCGACATTGACATGGTCGGCATGGACACATGGTCAACACATGAAAATGGTCGACACATGAAAGGTCGACACATGAAAAGGTCGACATGAGTTTTTTTTACTTTTTTTCTTTTGGGGAACTTTTCCATACTTTACGATCCATGTGGACTACGATTGGAACGGTAATCTGTGCCGAGCGAAGCGGTAGCGGAGCGAAGGCACCATGCCCGAAGCATGGCGAGCGAAGCGAGCCATGCGAGGGGACGCGGTGCACTAATTGGGGTTCCCAGTCACTTTACGCAAAAAACGACACAAAAAAACACACCCTCATGTCGACCTTTTCATGTGTTGACCTTTCACGTGTCGACCATTTTCATGTGTCGACCATATGTCCATGTCGACCATGTCAATGTCGACCAATAGTGGTCGACCTAATGACTGTCGACCATAACATGGTCGACCATTCATACCGGAACCGTCCCAACTTGCCGTGGCTTGAACCTACACTTTCACACATATATTGAAAGATCTAAGTATCTGATTGCTGTTCCCATATAGGGTAGTGAAAGTGTATCTCGCACACTGTATCTACTATTTACCATTCAATAAGCTCATTTTACTTGATAGAATACCACTGATACAGTGCTACTGATACTTAGAGGTAATATCTACAGATTTATGACACTTATGTACCATCCTCATAAATGCTTTTCACTATGATTTATCCCTCTTGTCGGGTACCTGTCCCGCTGCGGCTGTGAAGTACGCTACAGGATAGTGTTACTAGCTGCAACAATCGATACAAGTAGTTTACATGTGATACATTAATGCAGTGTCACAGCCGCAGCGGGACAGGTACCCGACGGCCTCACAAAGACGGACGCTGCTAGCAGCGCGTGTGGCCTGTGCAAACGGCAGGCGGCGGCTGACGGCTGCATGCGGCAATAGACCGCGGCCCTGACAAGCGGTGCCCCAGAGGGTCCCGTACTGACATACGGTGATCATGTTATTTATAATTTGAGAGCGGGGGGCTGAGGCAGATGGGTGCAGATCTAGATGTACTGCATCCTTATATTACTATATACTTACCTGTCCATGATCATTACAAGCGGGATAAATCATAGTGAAAAGCATTTATGAGGATGGTACATAAGTGTCATAAATCTATAGATATTACCTCTTAGTATCAGTAGCACTGTATCAGTGGTATTCTATCAAGTAAAAATAAGATTTTACTCACCGGTAAATCTATTTCTCGTAGTCCGTAGTGGATGCTGGGCACTCCGTAAGGACCATGGGGAATAGACGGGCTCCGCAGGAGACTGGGCACTCTAAAAGAAAGATTAGGTACTATCTGGTGTGCACTGGCTCCTCCCACTATGACCCTCCTCCAGACCTCAGTTAGGATACTGTGCCCGGAAGAGCTGACACAATAAGGAAGGATTTTGAATCCCGGGTAAGACTCATACCAGCCACACCAATCACACCGTATAACTCGTGATACTACACCCAGTTAACAGTATGAAATATAACTGAGCCTCTCAACAGATGGCTCAACAATAACCCTTAGTTAGGCAATAACTACATACAAGTATTGCAGACAATCCGCACTTGGGATGGGCGCCCAGCATCCACTACGGACTACGAGAAATAGATTTACCGGTGAGTAAAATCTTATTTTCTCTGACGTCCTAGTGGATGCTGGGAACTCCGTAAGGACCATGGGGATTATACTTAAGCTCCCAAACGGGCGGGAGAGTGCGGATGACTCTGCAGCACCGAATGAGAGAACTCAAGGTCCTCCTCAGCCAGGGTATCAATTTTGTAGAATTTAGCAAACGTGTTTGCCCCTGACCAAGTTGCAGCTCGGCAAAATTGTAAAGCCGAGACCCCTCGGGCAGCCGCCCAAGATGAGCCCACTTTCCTCGTGGAATGGGCTTTTACTGATTTAGGATGCGGCAATCCAGCCGCAGAATGCTCCAGCTGAATTGTGCTACAAATTCAGCGAGCAATATTCTGCTTAGAAGCAGGAGCACCTATTTTGTTGGGTGCCTACAGGATAAAAAGCGAGTCAGTTTTCCTGACTCCAGCCGTCCTGGAAATATAAATTTTTAAGGCCCTGACTACGTCCAGTAACTTGGAATCTTCCAAGTCCCTAGTAGCCGCAGGCACTACAATAGGTTGGTTCAAGTGAAAAGCTGATACCACCTTAGGGAGAAACTGGGGACGAGTCCTCAATTCTGCCCTATCCATATGGAAAATCAGATAAGGGCTTTTACATGACAAAGCCGCCAATTCTGACACACGCCTGGCCGAAGCCAAGGCCAATAACATGACCACTTTCCACGTGAGATATTTAAAATCCACAGTTTTAAGTGGCTCAAACCAATGTGATTTTAAGAAACTCAACACCACGTTGAGATCCCAAGGTGCCACAGGAGGCACAAAAGGGGGCTGAATATGTAGCACTCCCTTTACAAATGTCTGAACTCCAGGCAGTGAAGCCAGTTCTTTCTGGAAGAAAATCGACAGAGCCGAAATCTGGACCTTAATGGAACCCAATTTTAGGCCCATAGTCACCCCTGACTGTAGGAAGTGCAGAAAACGACCCAGCTGAAATTCCTCTGCTGGGGCCTTCCTGGCCTCACACCACGCAACATATTTTCACCAAATACGGTGATAATGGTTTGCGGTTACTTCTTTCCTGGCTTTTATCAGCGTAGGAATGACTTCTTCCGGAATGCCCTTTTCCATTAGGATCCGGAATTCAACCGCCATGCCGTCAAACGCAGCCACGGTAAGTCTTGGAACAGACAGGGCCCCTGCTGTAGCAGATCCTGTCTGAGCGGTAGAGGCCATGGGTCCTCTGATATCATTTCTTGAAGTTCTGGGTACCAAGCTCTTCTTGGCCCATCCGGAACCACGAGTATCGTTCTTACTCCTCGTTTTCTTATTATTCTCAGTACCTTTGGTATGAGAGGCAGAGGAGGGAATACATAAACCGACTGGTACACCCACGGTGTCACTAGAGAGTCCACAGCTATTGCCTGAGGGTCCCTTGACCTGGCGCAATACCTAGTTTTTTTTTAGGCGGGACGCCATCATGTCCACCTGTGGCCTTTCCCAATGGTTTACCAACAGTTGGAAGACTTCTGGATGAAGTCCCCACTCTCCCGGGTGTAGGTCGTGTCTGCTGAGGAAGTCTGCTTCCCAGTTGTCCACTCCCGGAATGAACACTGCTGACAGTGCTAAGACGTGATTTTCCGCCCATCGGAGAATCTTTGTGGCTTCTGCCATCGCCATCCTGCTTCTTGTGCTGCCCTGTCGGTTTACATGGGCGACTGCCGTGATGTTGTCTGATTGGATCAGTACCGGCTGGTTTTGAAGCAGAGGCCTTGCCAGACTTAGGGCATTGTAAATGGCCCTCAGTTCCAGAATATTTATGTGTAGGGACGACTCCTGACTTGACCAAAGTCCTTGGAAATTTCTTCCCTGTGTGACTGCCCCCCAGCCTCGAAGGCTGGCATCCGTGGTTACCAGGACCCAGTCCTGTATGCCGAATCTGCGGCCCTCTTGAAGATGAGCACTCTGCAGCCACCACAGTAGAGATACCCTGGTCCTTGGAGACAGGGTTATCAGCCGATGCATCTGAAGATGCGATCCCGACCACTTGTCCAAGAGGTCCCACTGAAAGGTTCTTGCATGGAACCTGCCAAATGGAATTTTGCTTCATAAGAAGCTACCATTTTTCCCAGGACTCGTGTGCAGTGATGCACCGATACCTGTTTTGGTTTCAGGAGGTCTCTGACTAGAGATGACAGCTCCTTGGCTTTCTCCTGCGGGAGAAACACTTTTTTCTGTTCTGTGTCCAGAACCATCCCCAGGAACAGTAGGCGTGTGGTAGGAACCAGCTGTGACTTTGGAATGTATAGAATCCATCCGTGCTGTTGTAGCACTTCCCGAGATAGTGCTACTCCGACCAACAACTGCTCCTTGGACCTCGCCTTTATAAGGAGATCGTCCAAGTACGGGATAATTAAAACTCCCTTTTTTCGAAGGAGTATCATCATTTCTGCCATTACCTTGGTAAAGACCCTCGGTGCCGTGGACAGTCCAAACGGCAGTGTTTGGAATTGGTAATGGCAATCCTGTACCACAAATCTGAGGTACTCCTGGTGAGGATGGTAAATGGGGACATGTAGGTAAGCATCCTTGATGTCCAGGGATACCATGTAATCCCCCTCCTCCAGGCTTGCAATAACCGCCCTGAGCGATTCCATCTTGAACTTGAATTTTTTTAATGTATGTGTTCAAGGATTTCAAATTTAAAATGGGTCTCACCGAACCGTCCGGTTTCGGTACCACAAACAGTGTGGAATAGTAACCCCTTCCTTGTTGAAGTAGGGGCACCTTGACTATCACCTGCTGGGAATACAGCTTGTGAATTGCCTCTAGCACAGCCTCCCTGCCTGAGGGAGTTGTCGGCAAGGCAGATTTGAGGAAGACGCCTCGAATTCCAGCTTGTACCCCTGAGATACTACTTGAAGGATCCAGGGATCCACCTGTGAGCGAGCCCACTGATCGCTGAAATTTTTGAGGCGGCCCCCCACCGTACCTGGCTACGCCTGTGGAGCCCCCGTGTCATGCGGTGGACTCAGAGGAAGCGGGGGAAGAATTTTGATTCTGGGAACTGGCTGACTGGTGCAGCTTTTTCCCTCTTCCCTCGTCTCTGTGCAGAAAGGAAGCGCCTTTGACCCGCTTGCTTTTCTGAAGCCGAAAGGACTGTACCTGATAATACAGTGCTTTCTTAGGCTGTGCGGAAACCTGAGGTAAATTTTTTTTCTCTCCAGCTGTTGCTGTGGATACGAGGTCCCAGAGACCATCCCCAAACAATTCCTCACCCTTATAAGGCTCTATGTGCCTTTTAAAGTCAGCATCACCTGTCCAGTGTCGGGTCTCTAATACCCTCCTGACAGAATGGACATTGCATTAATTCTGGATGCCAGCCGGCAAAATATCCCTCTGTGCATCCCTCATATATAAGACGACGTCTTATGTTCGCAAAATAGTATCCCTGTTTGACAGGGTTACAGACCACGCTGCAGCAGCACTATCTGCAGGTCTCAGTCTAGTACCTGAGTGTGTAAATACAGACTTCAGGATAGCCTCCTGCTTTTTATCAGCAGGTACCTTCAAAGTGGCCGTATCCTAAGACGGCAGTGCCACCTTTTTTGACAAACGTGTGAGCGCCTTATCCACCCTAGGGGATATCTCCCAGCGTAACTTATCCTCTGGCGGGAAAGGGTACGCCATCAGTAACTTTTTAGAAATTACCAGTTTGTTATCGGGGGAACCCACGCTTTTTCACACTTCATTCACTCATTTGATGGGGGAACAAAACACTGCCTGCTTTTTCTCCCCAAACATAAAACCCTTTTTTAGTGGTACTTGGGTTAATGTCAGAAATGTGTAACACATTTTTTATTGCCGGGATCATGTAACGGATGTTCCTAGTGGATTGTGTATATGTCTCAACCTCGTCGACACTGGAGTCAGACTCCGTGTCGACATCTGTGTCTGCCATCTGAGGGAGCAGGCGTTTTTGAGCCCCTGATGGCCTTTGAGACGTCTGGGCAGGCGCGGGCTGAGAAGCCGGCTGTCCCATAGCTGTTACGTCATCCAGCCTTTTATGTAAGGAGTTGACACTGTCGGTTTATACCTTCCACCTATCCATCCACTCTGGTGTCGGCCCCACAGGGGGCGACATCACATTTATCGGCATCTGCTCTGCCATCACATAAGCCTCCTCATCAAACGTGTCGACACAGCCGTACCGACACATCGCACACACACACAGGGAATGCTCTGACTGAGGACAGGACCCCACGCAGCCTTTTGGGGAGACAGAGAGAGAGTATGCCAGCACACACCAGAGCGCTATATAATTTTGGGATTAACACTATATTGAGTGAATTTTTCCCAATAGCTGCTTGTATATACAATATTGCGCCTAAATTTTGTGCCCCCCCTCTCTTTTTAACCCTTTGAGCCTGAAAACTACAGGGGAGAGCCTGGGGAGCTGTCTTCCAGCTGCACTGTGAAGAGAAAATGGCGCCAGTGTGCTGAGGGAGAAGCCCCGCCCCTTTTTCAACTGACTTTCTACCGCTTTTTCTGGAATACTGGCAGGGGTAATTTTACATCTATATAGCCTCTAGGACTATATATGATGTAGATTTGCCAGCCAAGGTGTCATATATTGCCCTCAGGGCGCCCCCCCCAGCGCCCTGCACCCTCAGTGACCGGAGTGTGAAGTGTGCATGAGGAGCAATGGCGCACAGCTGCAGTGCTGTGCACTACCTTGGTGAAGACCGAAGTCTTCTGCCGCCGATTTTCCGGACCTCTTCTTGCTTCTGGCTCTGTAAGGGGGACGGCGGCGCGGCTCCGGGAACGAACACCAAGGCCAGTTCCATGCGGTCGATCCCTCTGGAGCTAATGGTGTCCAGTAGCCTAAGAAGCCCAAGCTAGCTGCAAGCAGGTAGGTTCGCTTCTTCTCCCCTTAGTCCCTCGATGCAGTGAGCCTGTTGCCAGCAGGTCTCACTGTAAAATAAAAAACCTAAAATAAACTTTCTTTCTAGGAGCTCAGGAGAGCCCCTAGTGTGCATCCAGCTCGGCCGGGCACAGAAATCTAACTGAGGTCTGGAGGAGGGTCATAGTGGGAGGAGCCAGTGCACACCAGATAGTACCTAATCTTTCTTTTAGAGTGCCCAGTCTCCTGCGGAGCCCGTCTATTCCCCATGGTCCTTACGGAGTTCCCAGCATCCACTAGGACGTCAGAGAAATGAGCTTATTGAATGGTAAATACTAGATACAGTGTGCGAGATACACTTTCACTACCCTATATGGGAACAGCAATCAGATACTTAGATCTTTCAATATATGTGTGTAAGTGTAGGTTCAAGCCACGGCAAGTTGGGAATCCTAGCAGAAATATAGTACAGTAAGCTTCCCCCCATTACACGGTGATATAATACACACCAATGACATACTGCCGCTATATATATCTCCTATTAAAGTGATGGGAGTTAGAGGGGGTTGAGACTGCGGTTATACATCCTGACAATGGAGGTAATTCCAAGTTGATCGCAGCAGGATTTTTGATAGCAATTGGGCAAAACCATGTGCACTGCAGGGGAGGCAGATATAACATGTGCAGAGAGAGTTAGATTTGGGTGTGGTGTGTTCAATCTGCAATCTAATTTGCAGTGTAAAAATAAAGCAGCCAGTATTTAACCTGCACAGAAATAAAATAACCCACCCAAATCTAACTCCCTCTGCACATGTTATATCTGCCTCCCCTGCAGTGCACTTGGTTTTGCCCAACTGCTAAAAAAAATTCCTGCTGCGATCAACTTGGAATTACCCCCAATATTTCTCCGTCATATACTAACTTTTGACAGTTAATATAAAGTGATACATGAGGTAGAAGGACACCACATCATTAGTGTCCTCAGAGATAACAATCGTGTCAGATCGTTACACTGTTCTATAGCATATTACACAGCCGCAGCGGGATATATACCCGACGGGCTCACAGTGACGGACGCTGCTAGCAGCGCGTGTGGCCTGAGAAACGGTAGACGGCGGCTGGCGGCTATACGCGGGATAAGACCGCGGCCCTGACGAGCTGTGTCATAGAAGGTCTTGTATTGACAGACGGTGACCACATTGGCTAAAATTTGAAAGCCGGGGGCCAAGGTGAACGGGTGCAGATTGAGATGCACTGTACCATTACATACATAATTGATTTGGATTATCAATAGTACAACTCATGTTGACAAGTACCAACAAGGATAGTGTAAAAGTGCAATAAATATGTAGCCATCATTTTCCTGTATCAGTAATATTAGCAGCAATTTATCTATCACGAGAGCTCAGCCTGAGCGGGAAATATTCAACAGCGTGTGAGACACACTGTCACTTCTCTGAATGGGGATAACACTTAGATATTTAGACCTTCTCATAATACGTGTTAAAGTTAGTCACGACCAGTTGGGACACGTGGCAGGAATACAGTATACTTTTCTTCCCCCACTACATAGTGATTAGTAAGATGTCACTGTTATATATATCTCTATTGTAATTGGTGGGATTCAAAAGTGGGATGTGTTTGTGGCCACACAATCTGACAACACTTCTCGACTAATACTTGTTGATAGTAGACACAAGTTGGGACACGAAGTAGGAAGATACTATATCATCAGTGTCCTCAGGAATATTTAACATACATGTTTAATAACACACTGCTGGTATACAGTACATGCTGAACTGGTTTGGGTGATCCCAAATAAGAATTTAAAGTATAGTCACATTAGGAATCCCCAAATATTATCGTATAGGAAGGCTACATAGATTTACTCTGTGAGATAGACACTCACGATAAATGTATTAATTAGAACATGACATTGTCAGATTAATTATAGAGCATCTTCTTGGAGACAGTGATGCGGACACTGCCAAGACTGAGAGAGAGTGTCAAATAAATAGATAAGACAACTGAGTTATAGTCTAATCAGTCATCTCACAGAGTGAGACTTAAAGGATACAATTGTTTCCACTTGGACACCAAGATAGAAAATATTGCAGCATACATGGATACATTCTGAACACTTGGGAGAGTGAGGAATTAAAGGCTGCAGTGACTGAATTTTATTTTACATTTGTTTATTATTTTGATATCACTTTGTTTTTCATGTGCACAATATTTTCGCAGAAGTTTTAAGTTCATAAATAAAAGTTATATTTTAACATTAGTGGTCAAATATCATCGAGGATATCTGACTTTAAGAATATTGTCACTTAGTTCGAGTGTGCCCACAATAGGGAATACTTTCTTCTTTTGGTTTTTACAATATTTGTGGTCCACAACAGCCTGTAATATGAAGGAGTGCCAGCCTTTCCTATTAAAATGGTCGGCATGATTGTCACGTGGGGCAATAATGGAGATGTGTGTCCCATCAATCACTCCTCCACACTGCGGATAGCCTCGCTTCACAAATCCTTTGATGGTATCCTGTAAGCGCTGTCCTTGTGGTGGAGATATGAAGCGCTTGTATAAGGTAGACACAATTGCTTGAGTCACCTGGTGGACTATGACACAGCAGGTGGAGATCGCAACACCGAACAAGCATGGACTGTGCGGTACTCTCCTGGGGTAGCATACCACCACAATGCAATAGCTAGCCTCCTGCGTGCCTAGATGGGTCTCCTAAGCCTGGTGGTCTGCATGTCAAGTGCTGGGGTAAGTAATTCCAGGATGTAGTTAAAGGTTGCACGAGACACACGGAAGTTAGCCATCCACTCCTCATCCTGGTAAGCTTCCACGGTCCTCATAAAGGCTTCTCCGTGCTGGCGATCTCTGGACCAAAATGAGCGGTTAGGCCCCATACTCACGCTCAGGATGGTACTCATCCTGGATGATATGAGGGCTCTCCTCCTGTGCAAATATTGGCGGTGACTAGCAGCCCTATCCACCATAAATTGCGCCCTCCTCCTCCTCATAAAATATATGTGCAGTATACTGCACAGTGTGACAAGCTGCATCATGCTGTCACTGGCTATATGAAACATCTGCAAAGCAGAAAGAATCACGAGCTCCGGCATACACACTGGTACTCCGTCAGCCATGACTGCAGCAATGGTGTGAGCAGGCCCCACCCCTCCCTTTGTTGACTATTGTGACCTCATCTATGTGAGCCAGAAAAATGCCATTTCTAATGACATACATATGCATTTGCAGGGATATCCCGGGATCAGTGTAAATGGGTCTGTCCCGGGTCGATCCCAGGTCTTAGTGCAGTGTGAAAGGGGTCAGTCCCGGGAATGCATCCCGGGAAGCATCCTGGGAGTGACCCGGCTGTGCGAGTGTAAAAGGGGTATAAGTAGCTTACCATTTTATTAACCTAATAGGAATCTTCATTCTTGCAGTAACCCATCTGGTCAATAAATAATTTGAATAGATGTTATGTGACTAAACAAACTGTAATACAGCTGTGAAAATAATGAATAAACTACTATCGGCTGTAGGGGTCAATGCACAAACAGCGAAACAGGAAAGGCTAGACAGTGCTTCTGACCTCATTATCATCAGTGCATTGATTGACTGTTCCCAGGATGCATAGCGCCGCCTCCTCTATACCCCCGCCTCCAGGCACTGGAGCACAGTTTTGTTAACCAGTCCAATGCAGTAGCAGGTAAGAGAGACGACAACAGTTAGTAGCCACATACAACTACATTCTCACGACAGGAGACGGTACCAGCGGCTAATGCCATATAAACCCAAAGAAGCTAAGTGCGTCAGGGTGGGCGCCCTGTGGAATCCAGTGTACCTTGCAAAAAGAGATTTAACAACAGTAAGTTCTTACCATAAATCTTCTTTTCTGTAGCGGGGTACACTGTAATTCCACAGGGAATTACATAGGGGATGTTCTAAAGCAGTTCCTCATGGGAGGGGATGCACTGTAGCGGGCACAAGAACCCGGTGTCCAAAGAAAGCATCCTGGGAGGTGGAAGTATCGAAGGCATAGAACCTTATGAACGTGTTCACTGAGGACCACATAGCCACCTTGCACAATTGTTCAAGGGTCGCACCACGGCGGGCCGCCCAAGAAGGTCTAACAGACTGAGTACAATGGGCTTTGATGGTAGCAGGAGCTGGAAGGCCAGCCTGTACATAAGCATGTGCAATCACCATTCTAATCCATCTGGCCAAGGTCTGCTTATTAGCAGGCCAGCCACGTTTGTGAAAACCAAAAAGAACAAAGAGAGAATCAGATCTCCTAAGCGAAGCTGTTCTCTTCACATAAATACAGAGAGCCCGTACCACATCCAAAGACCGCTCTTTGGAGGATAAACCAGGAGAGGAAAAGGCCTGAACCACAATCTCTTGGTTAAGGTGGAAAGATGACACCACTTTAGGCAGATGACCAGGGCGAGTTTTAAGAACTGCCCAGTCACGGTGAAAAATCAGAAAGGGTGACCGACAGGACAAGGCACCCAAGTCTGAAACCCGTCTAGCAGAGGCAATAGCTAGCAAAAACAAGACCTTAAGAGTAAGCCACTTAAGGTCCACAGACTCAAGAGGTTCGAATGGAGACTCTTGTAGGGCATCCAGAACAACCGACAAATCCCAAGGAGCCACATGAGGAACATAGGGAGGTTGAATCCTTAAACAACCTGAGTGAAAGTATGAACGTCAGGCAGAGTCGCAATTTTTCTCTGAAACCACACCGACAAGGCCGAAATATGAACCTTGAGGTTGGCCAGACGAAGGCCTAAGTACAGTCCCTGTTGCAGAAAAGCCAAAAGTTTGTCAGTACTGAACTTGTGCACATCATAATTCTTAGCCGCACACCAGGTGAAGTAAAAATTCCAGACCTTATAATAAATCCGAGCCGAAGCCGGTTTATGGGCTTTCAACATAGTTTGAATGACCGCCTCAGAAAATCCCTTGGCCCTCAGAATTGAAGCTTCAAGAGCCACGCCGTCAAATCCAGTCGGGCCAGATCCTGGTAGACACAAGGGCCCTGAACAAGGGAGTCTGGGTGTTGCAGAAGTAGAAGAGGATGTTCTATCGAGAGACCCTGCTGGTCTGAGAACCAATGCCGTCTGGGCCACACTGGAGCGATTAGAAGTAGTAATCCTCCTTCCTGCTTAAACTTCCTTATTACCCTGGGCAGGACTGACACTGGAGGGAGCACGTATGGCAGCCGAAAGTTCCATGGAATTGCCAGGGCGTCTATGATTGCTGCTTGAGGATCCCTTGTCCTTGCTCTGAAGACCAGAACCTTGTGATTGTGTCGAGACGCCATCAGGTCTACATCTGGTAGGCCCCACTTGTCCACTAGGAGTTGAAATACATCTGGATGAAGGCTCCACTCTCCTGTATGTCCTGGCGACTGAGGAAGTCCGCTTCACAGTTGAGGACCCCCGGAATGAACACTGCCGATATGGCTGGCAGATGGCGTTCCGCCTATAGAAGAATCTTTGACACTTCCATCATTGCCATGCGGCTTCGAGTGCCGCCTTGATGATTTATGTACGCCACCGTGGTGGCGTTGTCCAACTGTACTTGAACAGGCCTGTTCTGTACAAGAGGCAGGGCCAGTGTCAAAGCATTAAACACTGCCTGCAACTCCAGAATGTTTATCGAGAGGAGAGATTCCTCCCTGGTCCATTGACCCTGAAGAGAGTGTTGCTTGAACACCGCACCACAACCCTGCAGACTGGCATCCATCGTTAGAAGGACCCAGTTGGAGATCCAGAAGGGACGACCCCTGCTCAATTGCTGGTCCTGAAATTGAGCGCACTCCACCATGTCCAAAGCCGACACCATGAGGCCTAGTACTTGCATCGCCGAGTGTATTGACAGATGTAGGCGAGATAGGAAGCATCTTATCTTGTCCTGAAGTTTCAGGACTTTTTCTGGAGACAAGAACAACTGTTGGTGGTGGGTGTCCAATAATGCCTCCAGGTGCACCATGCTCTGAGCAGGGACCAGTGAGGATTTCTTACAGTTGATGAGCCACCCGTGGGCTTGCAAGAGTTGGACAGTCAGTTCCAGATGATGGAGGAGAACCTCAGGAGAGTTCACCAGGACCAATAAGTCATCCAGACACAGCAGGATCCTGATACCCTGATGGCGGATCATAGCCGTCATGACCGCCATGACCTTGGTGAAGATTCTCGGAGCCATGGTCAGACCAAAAGGTAAGGCCTAGAATTGAAAATGTAGGTTGCCAATAGCAAACCACAGGTATTGCTGATGTGACATGGCAATAGGTATATGCAGGTAAGCATCCTGTATGTCCAGGGATACCATGGGCTCCAAAACCAGAACAATAGAGCGAAGAGTTTCCATACGGAATTTGGAAACTTTCACAAATTTGTTCAAAGACTTGAGGTTGAGAATAGGCCGGGAAGACCCATTTGGTTTCAGAACTAGGAACAACGTTGAATAGTACCCCCTGCCTCTCTGAGCCAGAGTCACCAGCACTATCACCCCTGTGTACAGGAGGAATTGTACCACCAAATGGAGAGTTTTTGCTTTTACTGGATCCAAAGGGATGTTTGTTGAGCAAAACTAGCGAGGGGGGCGTTTCTTGAAAGAGATGGCGTATCCGTGAGTGACGACTTCCTTTACCCAGGCATCTGAAGTGGTCTGTAACCATACCTGAGCAAACCGTAGAAGTCGGCGTCCCACCCTGGGGTCCCCCAGGAGGAGGCCCGCCCCGTCATGCAGCAGGCTTGTCTGTTTTGGAAGCAGGGTGACGAGCAGCCCAGGAACATTTAGGTTTGGTCTTAGTGGATTTGGAAGTGCAAGCCTGTTTCGGGTACGCCTGACCCTTTGCTTTACTTGGAGGTCAAAAGGAGCAAAAGGAGGTACTTTTAGCCTTCAGAGCCGAAGGATTAATATTAGGTAGACAGGCAGTCTTAGCGGATGCTAAGTCTGCAACAATCATGTTGAGATCTTCCCCAAAAAGGATGTTTCCCTTCAAGGGGATCACCTCCAAGGTCTTTTTAGAGTCCAGATCTACAGACCAGGACAGCAACCAGAGAATCCGGTGAGCCAGAATGGACGTAGTAGATGCTTTGGCCGCCAGGACACCAGCATCAGATACCGCCTCCTGAATATAATGAGAGGCTAATAATATATGAAAGACACCGTCTAGCATTATCAGGAAAATCAGACAGTAGTTCTGCTTCAACTTCAATAGCTTTTGCAGCCCAAGAATCTGCAATAGTGGGCCTATGCACAGCTCTTGCAAGAGTGTAAATACACTTCAAGCAACCCTCCACATGCTTATCCGTCGGTTCCTTCAGAGTGGTGACAGTAGTGACAGGCAGAGCAGATGACACCACCAGACACGCGACCTGTGAGTCCACTGGCGGCGGTGTTTCCCAATTGTTACTTAACTCTGCAGTGAGGGGATAACGAGCTAGCAACTTCTTAGACAGGTAGAATGTCTTTCCTGGATACTCCCAGGATTCCTGACGTATGTCAACCAAATGGTCAGAATGGGGTAAAACCAATTTAGTAACCTTCTGACGCTTGAACTTATCAGGTTTCTTAGAGGTATCTGGAGGTGCTGCTTCATCATCAATTTGAAGAATCAGTCTGATAGCCTCCAAGAGGTCAGGAACATCCACCTGTGTAATAGATTCCCCATCAGAAGCATCTGCATCAGTGTTTGAGGGGTCAGTATATGCGCCATCCTCATCGGATGAAGTATCCGAAACATGCGTGGATTGTGAGGAAGTAATGGCCCGCTTAGAGGACCCCTTTAGCCAAAGACTGATTTAATCGCTTTAACTGAGTGGACAGATTATCTGCCCATGGCGGATTAACTGCAGGGACAATATGTGGCTGTAATGACACAGGAGGTCCCACAGGGGGCGCAAGTCTAGCTACTAGCGTAGTCAGTAAAAAAAAGCCCAAGGTGGGTCTTGGTGTGCCCCCGGTGCTGCAGACTGACTGAGGGGTGTAGAACCCCCGGTACCTGAACCCTCAGCTGCAATGTTTTCCTCCGAGCAATCCGTGGTGTCAGCACTGCATGGTGCAGGATCAGCCATAAATCTACCACTGTTTAGCAGACATTATGTGTTAGCGTAACCTTAGGGCGTAATAGTACAATAAAAGCAGACAAAGTACCTGACAACAAACCCCTGTATAGTGTGAGTGCAAAGCAGAGCACGATCAGAGAATTTAAGCAGGGCCGGAACCACCACTAGGCAGCTTTAGGCAGCTGCCTATGGGCACCGGCGGACGGCACCTCACGCTGCCGATAAATGCTTCTCCTCTTCCTTAAGAGGAATATGACGGGCGCTACCATGGAGAGGAGCGGAAGACAGTTGTTATAGCAACTGTAACAATATCCGGCAGGACGCTGCTTACTCTATATGCATAGAGTTGCTGCCGATGGGGTACACTCACACTGTCCGTGCTGCCGGCTGATAACAGTTAGGCGGCCGCGTGCCGCGGCATCCCTTTAGCACGGACAGTGTGAGTGGCTGTGTAACCCATCGGCAGCGGCTCTATGCACATAGACTAAGCAGCGCTGCCGGATATTGTTACAGCAACTGTCTTGTGCTCCTCTCCGTGGTAACGCCCGTCATACTCCCGCCCCACACCACAAGAACAGACTGCCACGAACTCCCCGTGCAATTGTAAGAACTGGGGTGGGGGAGCATTAAATCTATACAGTAAAGTGCGGGGGTGAGGGTGGAAATTTAAATATATAAGAGGTAGAGGTGATGGGTTGCTGGAAGGGGGAAAGGAATGACATATCGGCCCGTCAAAATGATGGAACATCGTAACAGTAATGTCATTTCCGGTGGCTGTGTGCAACCGAACGGAGCAACCCTTGAACTACTCGATCGGGCACCATATAGTCGCCGCCAGCACGCAAAACACTTTAATTCCCCCCTGTACAGGTGAGGAGCAGCATTAGTATTTTATTACATAGTGGGGGGTGTGTGTATATATATATATATCCAAGCAGAAAGTTCAGCACTCACCACAGCAAGCTCACCTATGATCACAACATCAATAAATAAATTATGGGGGTTTAGTTAGTGAAGAATTGGCCAAGGCACGGAAGCCTGCAAACCGCTCGCCAAGGTACCCCACCTTCTTGCAGGTCCTACACTATCACAAAGTCTCAAAAATTAAAGCCTGGCAACTGTATCACACATAATATAACTGCAAACATGCCCACTAGGTTTAATGTATGCCTGCCACAAATCTTATGGATTTTAAAGGTACACTAGTCACCTGACTCTGGCTGATAAATTACTAAGGAGCAGCTGACACAGGTTTAGAACAAATGAGATTACACAGGGGTGCATGAAAAGGCCTGTGACCATGGTTAATAAGAGTTAACCAAAGATTAACCCAGCAATATGAAAACAAATCTAGAAAACCACAGCACTTGCCACCCCAGAAGCGGGGTGTAATGTCTGCACTCACCACTCATAGGGTGGGGTGCATGCAGCCCATGGCCACCTACCCAAATACATACAAGCAGAAAGTTCAGCACTCACCATAGCAAGCTCACCTATCCTCACAACATTAATAAAAAAATGATGGGGGTTTAGTTAGTGAATTGGCCAATGCCCTCCACCGCCGCTGCCCAGCTGCCCGTGAAGCCCACCCCGCGGCCCCAGCGTTCCGGTAAGACCCCGGACGCTGACAAGAAACAGCGGAGAATAGTACCCCCGGCCCCTCTGCGCAAGAGGCACCTGTACTATGACTCCAGTATCCAGGAGGGTCTGTACCACCGAATGCAGAGTGTTTGCCTTTGTCTGGTCCAACGGGACGTCTGTCTGGCAAAATCGATGAGGGGGTTGGCTTTTGAAGGCTATGGCGTAACCTCGAGTGATGACTTACCATACCCAGGCATCTGAAGTGGTCTTCAACCATTCCTGGGTATACCCTAGAAACCGGCTCCCCACCCTGGGATTCCCCAGGGGGAGGCCCGCCCTGTCATGCGGCAGGCTTATCGGCCTTGGAAGCTGGCTGACGGGTCACCCAGGCTCTTTTTGGCTTTGGCTTAGCAGGTTTGGAAGTGCGGGCCTGCTTGTTGTATGCCTGACCTTTTGCTTTACCTGAAGGACGAAAGGGGCGAAAGGAAGTACCTTTAGCCTTTGACACAGAAGGAGCGGTACTTGGCAGACAGGCAGTTTTGGCAGTAGCCAAGTCAGCCACTATCTTATTTAAGTCCTCCCCAAACAGAATATCTCCCTTTAAAGGGAGTACCTCCAGGGTTTTTCTAGAGTCCAGATCCACAGACCAGGATCTCAGCCACAATATCCGGCGAGCCAGGACTGACGTAGTAGAGGCCTTGGCTGCTAGGATACCGGCATCAGAAGCCGCCTCTTTAATATAGCGAGAAGCTGTGACAATATATGATAAGCATTGTCTAGCATGGTCAGAAAAGATTTCAGCTTCTAACTCCAAGGCCCATGCTTCAATAGCATCTGCAGCCCATGTTGCTGCAATAGTGGGCCTTTGTGCAGCACCCGTGAGGGTGTAAATCGCTTTAAGACAACCCTCCACACGTTTATCTGTAGGCTCTTTTAGAGACGTGACGGTAGTGACAGGTAGAGCTGAGGAAACCACCATCCTAGCCACATGTGAGTCTACTGGAGGAGGCGTTTCCCAATTCTTAGCTCTGGTGCGAGGGGATAGCGAATCAGCATCTTCTTTTGAGGCACAAACTTCGTACCCGGGTTTTCACAAGGTTCCTGACGTATATCCACTAGGTGATCAGAGTGAGGTAAAACTTGTTTAACCACCTTCTGATGCTTGAATCTATCTGGTTTCTTAGGAGGGACGGATGGCTCGGGATCATCCGTAATCTGTAGAATTAATTTAATAGCCTCCAAAAGATCAGGAACATCCACATGTGAACTACCCTCCCCATCAGCTGTATCTGAGTCAGAACCTGTGGGGTCAGTGTAAGTGCCGTCTTCATCAGACGAGGAGTCAGTGACAGCAGTGGATTGTGAGGAGACAAGCGCTCGCTTAGAGGACCCCTTGGGCTTAGGCGAGCGATGGCCAGACTTTTTAGCAGTCAGGGACTGGTTCAACTTCTTCAATTGAGCAGATAAATAATCCGCCCACGGCGGGTTAGCTGCAGGGACCACATACGGTTGTACCGGCATTGGGGGTCCCAGAGGGGGTTTTAGTTTATTAACTAGCGTATGTCGAAGCGTGGAAAAAGCGGCCCCAGGTGGGTCATTATGTACCTCTGTTGCCACAGTCCCACTGGGGGGCAAGGAGCCCCCAGAACCAGATCCCACAGCTGCTATATTCTCCTCATAGGGATCTGTGGCTTCAGCAACACCAGCAGTGTGTTCAGCCCCAGAACCGTTACCCTCAGAAGCAGACATGATATAACTTGCAGTATCAGGTAACACAGTACAATTGGCAGCAGCACAATTCCTCTTACCCAAACCCCTGCGCAGTGTAGTCAGCACTAGCAGAGATAAAGAAGAGATATGGTGACTAAATCACAGAGAAAAATATGTATTAAAGTATATCTTTGTGAAAAACCTATATCAATATAAAACCTGACGCACCAAGCCCCCTCAGGTTATAGAATATAGGGATAGCAAGTTGAGTGAAAAACACGAAATGGACACCACTCAGCTATCTAATGCACACACAAATAGTCACAGTTTGTACAATGCAGAGGTTATTACTAATACCCCTTTTCCACTTACGATCACGGGTCGCAGCCGGGAGCCTGACACGGGAGCTGCCCCCTGCTGCGACCCGTGCTCGTCCCCTTTCCCATCAGCAGTCACAACCCGGCATATGCCGGGTTGGTGACGCTTCTAGTGACGCGGCAGGGGCGGCGCAGGGAGATCACATGATCTCCCAGCGCCGCCCTTCCATACAGTGTAAACGGGAGCCGTGTCGCATCGACACGGCTCCCGTTTACACTAGAACCCTACCCGGATCATTCCCGTGTCCTACCCAGGTAAATAGCCGGGTAGGATTCACGGGTCACTTGATCCGGGTTGACCCTTTTCCACTTGCCAAAAACAGGGGTAAATGCGCGCCCCCGTGCATTTACCCGTGTTTTTTGAGCTAGTGGAAAAGGGGTAAACCAATAATACTACACTGGACTAGCTTATATATATAGCTATATAGTCAATAGATATAACACTGCACAGTAAGAACTGGATGTATATCACAGGGTAATTGTACTAGAAAACCCTGACTAAGTGCACTCTTTCTTAACTAGCACTGTCTAAAAAGGCAGGTAGAATACTGAAGTGTCATGTAAAGTCACAGCACTGACAACCAGGCGGCTTTACACAGGAGGATTTGCCCAAGCAGTCCCAGGAACAGTGAAGCTGAGAGATAATGGCGCCGCAGACACTGCCAGGGAGTGAGGGAGAGACAGATATGCAGCTCCAGGGAGGGAACATTTGCGGGAAATGGCGCCCTGGGGCTGGGGGAGGGGCTTCAGGTCTAAGCCTTATCCCCCTGCTGGCAAAACTACCTGGTACTGTGGGCTACTGAAAATGGTTTAGAGAGAAAACCTGACCTGCACCCATGCCCTGGTGATCTAGTGGGATCGCCTGTACTGCCACAGTGTCCACCGCCAGCGCGCGTGGCCCGCCTCCCACTGACCGCGCCGGATTGCGATAAAGACCGGGTCCTGCAAGCGGGACCCACTCACCACCTCCCGAAGCGCGGCAACGCGATCCCGGAGAGCCCCCGTCGTGTGTGCCTGACGTGAAGAAAACCGGAGCCTCCTGCTGTAGTTACCCGGCAACCAGGGCTCAGGAGTGTACAGCGCCGCTGGGGAGAGCTGGAGCTGCAGCAGTGAATGTCTTCTGACATTTACCACCGCTGCTGCTCTTGTAGTCTTAACTTTTTTCTTCAAAAAAAGCTCTTCTTAGGGCTGCTTGGAGCAACCCCTCTGTTATGTGCCTGCTTACTGCAGCACCAACTACAAAACTGAGCTCCTGTGCAGGGAGGCGGGGTTATAGAGGAGGCGGCGCTGTGCATTCTGGGAACAGTCAAAGCTTTGAGCCTGTTGGTGCCTCGGACCAAGATCCTACTCTACACCCCAATGTCTATCCTTGTGGAGCCCAGTGTACCCCGCAGCAGAAAAAACAATTTTCAATTTCTCTTGCAAAAGGCATAATGAAGCAAAAGTTTATTATGCTGGAACTTGGTTTGCTGGTCTGTTCCAGCTTGAAAAAGTCTCAGACAGCACAAACAAATACAACTTGCAATGGATACTTAGCAATAAGGTATTCAAACACTTTGACTTAGTTAGAATGAAATTATCTAAAGACAATCCAAACACTCAAGTTAAATGCAAAACACAAATATAACCTAAATAATGTTTTACACATAACAATGTATTAAAATATAAACAATTTAAACTCTGGGGTTCCATCAGTAGTCATGACGTTTCTCCCATAGAGAGGAGCCGGCGCCAGGAGATAGCAGCAGCGGCGGCAGCTGTCCGGAAGCAGGAGCGAGGCTGATAAGTAGTGTGGGTTTTTCTTTAGGGTTTCATAGCGGTGCTACTACAGGGGGCACATACTGGGGGCACTACTACAGGGGCACATACAGGGGGCACAGCTACAGGGGCACTGCTACAGGGGGCACTGCTACAGGGGGAAAAGCTACTGGGGCAAATCAACTGGGGGCACAGCTACAAGGGGCACAGCTACTGGGGGCACTACTACAGGGGGCACTGCTACATGGGGCACTGCTACAAGGGGCACAACTACTAGGGGCACAACTACAGGGGGAACTGCTACAGGGGGAACAGCTACTGGGGGCAAATTAACTAAGGACACAGCTGCTGGGGGCACAACTACTGGGCACAGCTACCGGGGGGCACAAATACAGGGTGCACAACTACTGGGGGCACAGCTACTGGGGGCAAATCTACCGGGGGTGCACAACTACAGGGGGGCACATAGTGGGGGCTCTGCTACAGGGTGCAAATCAACTGGGGGCACAACTACTGGGGCACTACTATAGGGTCACTGCTACTGGGGGCACAGCTACAAGGGGCACAACTACAAGGGGCACTACTAAAGGGGGCACTGCTACAAGGGGAACAGCTACTGGGGAATAATTAACTGGGGGCACAGCTGCTGGGGGTACAGCTACTGGGGCACAACTACTGGGGGAAGGACAGTACAATTTTAGGAGAACCGATGTATGTATATAAATTGATTTATTAATGAAAAAGCATAAAATAGCAGTAAAAGATGACATAAAATTGTTGGATATAAAAAGGCACACCTTGACTAAGTTTATCCGTTTAAACAGACACCAAATTGTGTCGGTTCTCTATATGGAAGTCCACAAAAGGAAATAAAGTCCAGCTGTTTGTTGGAAAGCAATAGATGGTAATAGCCGTAATGTTAATACTGGAAGTGAATGATCAGTGCAGTAGACATCCCATAATAATAAATTGGGGGAGTGATCCAGTGTTATTTATTGTTCAATTACCTCTCCTTAGGTGGGCTGGTCCAAAGCCGAGCGTCCTCGGCGATGTGTCCTGCAATGCCCACTGTGCGAATGCCGCAGGGGAGAGGGAGCCGTGGATTCACTGTAAAGTGTATGCCGTGTGCTGGTTTATCCGGCTGACGGGGAGCCGTATGTTGATACGGGCGGCTCGAGAATTCAGATCCGCGGCTATTCTGGGATCTCTGTGGAGATGAAGGACGGCTTGCGGGGAGAACAAACCCGCTAATGCTTTCAAATCGGATACCTCGGCAGGTGTGCAGACAGGAGGCGTGGCCTAACTAGTTTCGTCACGTGACCCGTGACTTTCTCAAAGGAGAAAGTCACGGGTCACGTGACGAAACTAGTTAGGCCACGCCTCCTGTCTGCACACCTGCCGAGGTATCCGATTTGAAAGCATTAGCGGGTTTGTTCTCCCCGCAAGCCGTCCTTCATCTCCACAGAGATCCCAGAATAGCCGCGGATCTGAATTCTCGAGCCGCCCGTATCAACATACGGCTCCCCGTCAGCCGGATAAACCAGCACACGGCATACACTTTACAGTGAATCCACGGCTCCCTCTCCCCTGCGGCATTCGCACAGTGGGCATTGCAGGACACATCGCCGAGGACGCTCGGCTTTGGACCAGCCCACCTAAGGAGAGGTAATTGAACAATAAATAACACTGGATCACTCCCCCAATTTATTATTATGGGATGTCTACTGCACTGATCATTCACTTCCAGTATTAACATTACGGCTATTACCATCTATTGCTTTCCAACAAACAGCTGGACTTTATTTCCTTTTGTGGACTTCCATATAGAGAACCGACACAATTTGGTGTCTGTTTAAACGGATAAACTTAGTCAAGGTGTGCCTTTTTATATCCAACAATTTTATGTCATCTTTTACTGCTATTTTATGCTTTTTCATTAATAAATCAATTTATATACATACATCGGTTCTCCTAAAATTGTACTGTCCTTTCCCTGACACTTTGCGCAGCTGATTTTGTCTGTTTCTATATTCTCCAACCTAACACCCACATAGTGTTTTTCAGCCGCGCATGTATCAGGGTAATTTGATTATTAGCCTCCTGCAATTGAGGCGCTGTAGAAGCAGTCTTCTGTTTTTTCACAACTACTGGGGGCACAGCTACAGCTGGGCACAAGTACAGGGGATAACTGTGGGCATGCCCCTTCCCTCTGTGAAGAAGCCACGCCTCTTCCCTATGAAGAAGCCATGCCCCTGTTTTGGGGCGCACGCCCTCGGCGTGCACCAACTGTATTTTACCTGGAGGAGGGGGGGGGGCCACAGGAAACTTCCGCCATGGGTGCCACAAGGTCTAGAACCGGCCCTGGGTTCCATATACTAGTTTAGGCAAGTTAAACAGTTCTCGTGAGAGTACTCAGAACTACTGAAGTCAGTGCCGTAACTAGACATTTTAGCGCTGTGTGCAAGAAATGGCATCGGCGCCCCCCCTTAACGTAAACCGGTGGCATTGCGCGCCGTAGGCGCGTGCAAAAAATATAGGGGCGTGACTTCACGGGAAAGGGGTGTGGCCACAAAATAATACCAATTCATATAATGGTGCACAGTAGTCTCCATTATTCAAATTACGCCGCACAGTAGCGCCGCTACACCAGGTAGAGTCCCCTTCTTACACATAACGGCAGACAGCGTCCCCCTTTTTTACACATTACAGCAGACAGTGCCCCCCTTTTTACACATTACGGCAGACAGCGTGCCCTTTTTTACACATTACGGCAGACAGCGTCCCCTTTTTTACACATTACGGCAGAGTCCCCTTTTTACACATTACGGCAGACAGAGTCCCCTTCTTACACATTACGGCAGACAGCGTCCCCTTTTTTACACATTACGGCAGAGTCCCCTTTTTACACATTACGGCAGACAGAGTCCCCTTCTTACACATTACGGCAGACAGCGTCCCCTTTTTACAAATTACGGCAGACAGCGTCCCCTTTTTACACATAACGGCAGACAGCGTCCCCTTTTTACACATTACGGCAGAGTCCCCTTTTTACACATTACGGCAGACAGAGTCCCCTTCTTACACATTACGGCAGACAGCGTCCCCTTTTTACAAATTACGGCAGACAGCGTCCCCTTTTTACACATAACGGCAGACAGCGTCCCCATTTTTACACATTACGGCAGAGTCCCCTTTTTACACATTACGGCAGACAGAGTCCCCTTCTTACACATTACGGCAGACAGCGTCCCCTTTTTTACACATTACGGCAGAGTCCCCTTTTTACACATTACGGCAGACAGAGTCCCCTTCTTACACATTACGGCAGACAGCGTCCCCTTTTTACAAATTACGGCAGACAGCGTCCCCTTTTTACACATAACGGCAGACACCGTCCCCTTTTTTACACATAACAGCAGACAGCGTGCCCTTTTTACACATTATGGCAGACAGCATCCCCCTTTTTACTCATTACGGCAGACAGCGTCCCCTTTTACACATTACAGCAGAAAGAGTCCACCTTTTACACGTTACGGCAGGCCCCACCTTTACATGTTTCGGCAGGCCCCACTTTTTACACATTACGGCAGGATATGTCCCCCTTTTACACATTATGGCAGGCAGAGTTCCCCTTTAACACAGTACGGCAGGCAGATTATCCATTACACCCCCCCCCATCCGTAGAGTGTAGTGTAGTGTAGTGTACTGTGGTGTACTGTACTGTAGTTAAGTGTAGTGTAATATACTGTAGTGTAGTGTACTGTAGTGAAGTGTACTGTAATATAGTGTAGTGAAGTGTAGTGTAATATAGTGTAGTGTACTGTAGTATAGTGTAGTGTCTGTGTAGGCACTTACGTGCTGTTACCGGCTCCTGACTCCCCCTGTCCACTTCAAAGAACTCAACCGCAGCGCTGCCGGGACCTCAGCAGCAGCGGCTTAAGCTGTACACAGGCGGGCGGCTTCACCGGGACATGGGTGGGCGGGTGGCGTCTTCAGCAGCAGGACTCAGTCGTGTGGGCGGCAGCGGCTTCAGCCGGATGCAGGCGGTGCCGCCACCTAAAACAGTGAATCTGCGGCCGTGCGGGTGTGATGCTTGATGGTGCGCCCTCAGTGCATTTGCGCTATGGGCAAGGCACCATCGGCACACACCTAGTTACGGCTCTGGGAAGGAGGGGAGGATAGGCAGTGGCAAGGCAGCTGATTCAGGAAGGTGCGATCTTGAAAGGGCCCCCCGTCCCCCTCTCTCTGTTGTCACTACAATTCTTCTTAGGGGAGAGTGAAAGTGAGAAACAGAGGTTAACAGGGGAAGAGAGAGAGAGAAGGAGGGAGAGGAGCAAGAAAGAGAGGGGGGGGGATCAGGGATAGAAAGTGAGGGTTTCATTGAAAAAGAGGGAATTAGAGAAAGAGAGAGAGACGGTGTCAGGGAGAAATGGATGAGAGGGGAGAGAGAAGCAAGAGAGAGTGACAGAATAGAGAGGAGCAAGATAGAGTATTACAGAGAGAGAGAAAGAGAGAAAGGCTAGGTCAGTCAGAGAGAGAAGGGGGGGGGAGGGAGATAGGATCCAGCATTAGACAGTTACCATTGCCAATAACAGCATGGTTGTGTCTATGTTGCCTTCGTGCTACAGCCACAAGTCTCTGATGTGGGCGGGATCTTCACTGCATTAAGCTCCGCCCCTAAATACCCGCGAATCGCGGCACTGGGGGGGGGTGGGGAATTGGTTCCAGGATAGAAGCATAGAAGTCGGACCCCCACCCCCTCTCCCCGGCTTGCATGTATAGAGAGGGGAGGGACAGGTCAGCCCACAGAGACCAATCATACCCGGGGCAGGATGGGGAAGGGGAAAGGTCCTCTCCTCTGGTGGACCGGACGTCCGCCCACCTCACCTCCTCACTAATTAAGTTCTGTCGGCCTGCCAGCGTGAGTGTACTAAATGAGTCAGGCTGACTCGTTAGTACTTGGCTGCCTTGTATAATGCAGTGGGCACTTAACTGCAGCTTGCTCTGCCTGTAAAGATGTGCCCTGTGGGCACATCAGTGTTGCTGTCCCTAGCTGGGGACAGCGCTGGGGCAGCTTGTCTGTCCCCAGCGCTGGGTGCGTGGCGGCGGGTGTCCGGTGCAGGGATTACCCTTTTCCCTGCACCGGACCGGAGGCTGCGGGAAGATTCAAACGTTGGCGCCCTCCGGGAGCCAATCGCGGCTCCCGGAGCGGCAGCCAATCAGAGAGGGATGCGGCGAGCCAATCGGCGCTCGCCGCGTCATAGGCCCCGCCCCCGGCGTCTGACGTCAGACGCCGGGCGGGAGCCGACGACACCGCGCGCGCGGAAGAGCGCGAAGAAGAAAGAAGCCGGGTCCTGGAGAAGAGGGTCGGCGCGGAGAAGAAGACGGCGGCCGCTGAAGAGGCCAGAAGACGTCGGGCTCCTGCAGGAAGATGTCCAGCGGCGGCTGGACGCGGAGCAGCGGAAGCGACGCCGCTGGCCAGGACGGGTCAGCGGCAGAAGAGGGCACCGGAGATCCCTGGAGCAGGTGAGGCATATCAGGCAATAGGCCTGTGGGGCATTAGAGGGCATTAGGCCCTAGGGTATTTTGGCCAGCTAGGGATATCTAAAGGTGACGCTGGGTACTAGGACAGGTCACCTGCGTCTGACAGGTTAGGCGGGCGCTAGGCCCGTGGGTGAAATCAGGCCTCCGGCCTGTGTGCAGCTAGGGGGCGCTAGGCCCAGTGAATAAGACCCCCGAGGTGAGTACAGGTGGCACTGGGCGCTAGGTCCAGGCCACCCTGAGGTATTTAGGTAGGCAGGCCTGGGGCCCACATAAGGGAAGGTACAGGAGGTGGGTAGGCCGTGCGGCGCCCACCCCCTTTCCAGCGGGAGGGATTTAAAGGGACAGCACCGTGTGATCTTGTATTCCGATATTGTGATGTATGTTGTTACCGTGCAGGGCAAAGTGTATGCGTTGTTTAAGTTGTGCATAGTTGTGTCGCACCACCCACACGAGCTAGTTTGAGGGCTCTGTTTATGTAGCTAGTGTAGTGGACGCACATTAGGGTAGTTCTTGGCCCTGCACGGCTGTTTCTCTTTGCCTCCTTACAGGGACCTGTAAGTGGAGAAGATCGGAGTGCAAGACTTGTGACGGTGAGTAGCATCCGTGTACGTTTGTCCCTTGTCTGTCCCCGAGCGCCGGAGTCGGGATTGCTCACGGACGTGAGAATCCTTTTCATCACACTACGTGCGAGAGCGCGAGTGTGTGAAAGCTGGGTGGCTGAGGCTTTGTGCCAGTGATGACCTTTCACCCAACCGGTGAAGGTCGCGGTCACCCCTGGGGTATCCCCTTTTCCAGTGGAAGAAGGGTCGATACCCCCTTTAAGGTAAACTATTCTCTCCTCAGCTCGGTCGTCGGTCACCTCCGAGAGGGAATCGCCGTGTCCGGATCCGATTGAAGATTGCCAGGTCCGTTGAAGGTTCCGGTACCTGAAGGTGAGAGAGAGCGGCGCCTGGTGAGTACCGAAACTACACCTGCATGGCAGCAGGCACCACCACACCCGCAGCCGCACCTCTCACATGCCCCTGCTGTCTGTGCTGCAGCGCGATCGTAGCTGAGCTGAGAGCTCTGATCACAGCTGGCAGCCAGAGCGGAGTCGCCGTCCTCCTGTCAGCTGCACACAAACCAACCATCTGTCCGTTCGGCTTGGCTACAACTTCAGCGAGAGAGGGAGGGAGTCGGCGCTCCTCTCCTCGGGCAGAGCTGGCAGACGGCAGGTACTGGCCATCCCAATTTGGAAGGAGGTGAGGTGGCCTTCCGGTCCGCCAGAGGAGAGAACCTTTCCCTTCTCCATCCAGCTACAGTAAATGGCGGCGCTGGCTGGTGGGTGGTAGGGTTGAGTGGCCCGGCGGGTGCCTGCAGAGATTTTTCCGCCTCACAGCGAATGCACTGTGTGCAGTGCCCCTCTTGCCCATACTTAGTTACGGCCCTGACTGAAGTCCTTATTACGTTTCCAAGTTTAGCAAGTTCAGAGTCTAATTGTACATTAAATATGTAAGGTTATCAGGATAGGCTGGCTCTTTTCCAAAGGTTCCTGGGTCTCCTCCACAGGCAATAACAGCTGAATACTGTATCAATATGTTCCCTGCAACTTTATTAACTGTTCCTGTGCTGCACTAGTAGACTATAGCTCACTCCTGTGAGGGGAAGGCAAAAGGGGCTCCTGCTGTTTGTCAACATACGGGTTGGGTTTCAGGAAACCGCCAGTCACCATACCGACGCTGGGATCCTGGTAGATAGTTGGTTGGCGGGGGTGGGGATGGGGTTTGCTGGAAACGTAACAGTCTCTCGCTACGCAGTGGGCTTGGTTCTATTCCCACTCTATGGGAATAGTCCCTGCTGGTCAGCATGCCTTAATTTCAGCAGCCTTTTCTCAGTGTCCCGTGCTATCTCCCTGTCACAGTTACTGCCCTAGGAGAGTGTGATCTGTTGTTTTTGCTCACCAGCTGTTGCTCTGAACGAGGAGGCACTTTCTGACCCTCCTACACTGGGAGGCGAGTAGCTGCCTCACTGTCTTTGGATGACGAAAGAGGGCTCTCAACACAGTCTCGATCGTCCCTGCTGCTACCGTCATCTACCGCTTCTTACAGGAAACCGCACGGCTGATCACTGAGTCCCCTAGCTGCTGCCATAAATCTCCTTCCCTTCCAGTCACCGGGAACAATTCTACACATAGCAACTAATAGCACTACCTTACCCTTTGCTCTCTGTCCTCCTAAGATGGCCGCCACCCAACTGCCAACAGTCCTGGCACTCAGCTGTTAAATGTCCCGGTGCATGCCAGTTACAGCACAGAATAAATCTTTAATCCTTTCCCTGCAGCAAGTCACAAAGCATTCAGCCAGGCTGCATTTTGTAGAGGGGAAAAAGAGCACAGAAGTCATATATACATATATATGTGTGTGTGTGTGTGTGTGTGTGTGTGTGTGTGTGTGTGTGTGTGTGTGTGTGTGTGTGTGTGTGTGTGTGTGTGTGTGTGTGTGTGTGTGTGTGTCCCATATACTTCGGTTCCTGCTGCCCATCAGCAAAGCTGGGTGTACAGGAACTGGTGTCACTCATAATACAATGTATCGAAAAACAGTGTGTAACAAAGCATAAATTTCAAAGCTTACAGATACACAAACATACATGTAACAAGCAAAAATCATATACGTAAAGGACTACTACTCACTAGATATGGCATCACTAAATGGGCTTAATCACATACTCATACATTACATTTAATCCATAAAAGGAGCCTCAATTAGATGGGTAAAGCCCAGAATGAAGATAATCACAGATAGGTGGTCAGGAACCATATATCGTAAATACTGTATAAGCCGACTTTTTCAGCACTTTTTCTCTAACGTCCTTGAGGATGCTGGGACTCCGTAAGGACCATGGGGAATAGACGGGCTCCGCAGGAGATAGGGCACTTTAAGAAAGCTTTGGACTCTGGGTGTGCACTGGCTCCTCCCTCTATGCCCCTCCTCCGGACCTCAGTTTTACACTGTGCCCAGAGCAAGATGGGTGCACTGCAGAGAGCTCTCCTGAGTTCCCTGCCTAGAAGCATTTTTGTTTGGATTTTTTTCTACTTTTTTACAGGGAGCACTGCTGGCAACAGGCTCCCTGCTTCGAGGGACTGAGGAGAGAGGGGCAGACCTTCTTGTCTAAGATAGGCTCTGCTTCCTCAGCTACTGGACACCATTTGCTCCAGAGGGGGTGAACACAGGTTCTTACTGGGCGTCCACCCCCAGAGCCGCGCCGCCGTTCTCCTCACAGAGCCAGAAGAACCGAAGTCAGAAGACGTCAGGCGGCAGAAGCCTTCAGCTTCACTGAGGTAACGCACAGCACTGCAGCTGTGCGTCATTGCTCCCATACACCTCACATACTCCGGTCACTGTAAGGGTGCAGGGCGCAGGGGGGGGGGGGGGCGCCCTGGGCAGCAATATAACACCTCTATTATGGCAAAAGACAATATACATGTACAGGTGGGCACTGTACATGTATATAAAAGAGCCCCCGCCATATTTTTGTAAGTTTGAGCGGGACAGAAGCCCGCCGCCGAGGGGGCGGGGCTTCTCCCTCAGCACTCACCAGCGCCATTTTCTCTCCACAGCACTGCTGAGAGGAAGCTCCCCGGACTCTCCCCTGCTTACACACGGTGAAGGGGTGTTTAAAAGAGAGGGGGGGGGGACATGATTGGCGGGTAACATATTATACAGCGCGGCTGGGGGAAAAACATTTTGTGTTGGTCTCCAGGGTCATTGCGCTGGGGTGTGTGCTGGCATACTCTCTCTCTGTCTCTCCAAAGGGCCTTGAAGGGGATACTGTCTTCAGAAAAAAGGTTCCCTGTGTGTGTGAAGTGTGTCGGTATGCGTGTGTCGACATGTTTGACGAGGAAGGCTCGCTTAATGTGGAGGGGGAGTGCTTGAATGTCATGTCGCCGTCGGCAACACCGACACTGGAATGGGTGGATATGCTGAATGTCTTGAATGCAAATGTCAATCTATTGCATAAAAGGTTAGACAAGGCTGAAGCTAGGGATCAGTCAGGTAGGCAGTCCATGCCTGTCCCTGTGGCACCAGGCCCTTCGGGGTCTCAGAAGCGCACCATATCCCAGATTGATGACACAGATACCGACACAGATACTGACTCTAGTGTCGACTATGAAGATGCAAAATTACAGCCGAGGGTGGCAAAAGGTATTCGGTACATGATTATTGCCATTAAAGAGGTTTTGCATATTACTGAGGAACCCCCTGTCCCTGACACGAGGGTACACATGTATAAAGGGAAAAAGCCTGAAGTCACCTTTCCGTCCTCATTTGATCTGAGTGAATTGTGCGAAAAGGCTTGGGAATCTCCGGATAGGAGACCACAAGTTCCCAAAAGGATTCTTATGGCTTATCCTTTTCCACAAACGGTTAGGATACGATGGGAATCTTCGCCTAAAGTAGACAAGGCGCTGACACGCTTGTCCAAAAAGGTGGCACTGCCTTCTCAGGATACGGCTTCCCTCAAGGATCCTGCTGATCGCAGGCAGGAAATTACCATGAAGCACATTTACACTCATTCAGGTACTATTGTTAGACCGGCTATTGCGTCGGCCTGGGTTTGTAGTGCGGTTGTGGCATGGGCAGATTCCTTATCTACGGAGATTGACACCTTAGATAGGGATGCCATTCAAATGACCATAGAGCATATCAGAGAAGCTGCCTTGTATATGAGAGATGCTCAGAGAGACATTTGTTTATTAAGCTCCAGAATAAATGCTATGTCTATTTCTGCTAGGCGGCTCTTGTGGACCCGACAGTGGACGGGAGACGCCGATTCAAAGCGGCATATGGAGTCCTGGCCTTACAAAGGGGAGGAGTTGTTTGGAGACGGCCTCTCGGACCTTGTCTCTACTGCTACGGCTGGTAAGTCGAATATCTTACCTTATGTCCCCCCGCAGCATACAAGAAAGGCACCTCATTATAAAATGCAGTCCTTTCGTTCCAATAAAAACAAAAAGGTACGGGGATCATCCTTTGTTGCCAGAGGGAAAGGCAGGGGAAAGAAGCTGCACACAGCTAGTTCCCAAGAGCAGAAGTCCTCCCCTGCGTCTGCAAAGTCCACCGCATGACGCTGGGGCTTCCCGGGGGGAGGCAGATCTAGTGGGGGCTCGTCTTCGGTTTTTCAGCCACGTCTGGGTTCACTCGCAGGTGGATCCCTGGGCATTAGAGATTGTTTCTCAAGGATACAGGCTGGAATTCGAAGACTTGCCTCCTCGCCGGTTTTTCAAATCGGCTCTGCCGGCTTCCCCGTCAGAGAGGGAGCTAGTGTTGGCAGCAATCCAAAAATTGTATATTCAACAGGTGATTGTCACAGTTCCTCATCTCCAGCAAGGAGAGGGATATTACTCAACCCTGTTTGTTGTCCCGAAACCGGACGCTTCGGTCAGACCCATTTTAAACCTAAAATCCCTGAACCTGTACTTGAAGAGGTTCAAGTTCAAAATGGAATCACTCAGGGCGGTCATCGCCAGCCTAGAGGGGGGGGATTGGATGGTGTCCCTGGACATAAAGGATGCTTACCTTCATGTACCGGTATTCCTCCCTCATCAGGCGTTCCTGAGATTTGCAGTGCAGGACTGTCACTACCAATTTCAGACGTTGCCGTTTGGGCTGTCCACGACCCTGAGAATTTTCACCAAGGTAATGGCGGAAATGATGGTGCTCCTGCGCAGGCAGGGGGTCACAATTATCCCATACTTGGACGATCTCCTCATAAAGGCAAGATCTCGGGAGAAGTTGCTGGGCAGCGTGTCTCGGTCTATAAAGACGTTGCAGTTACACGGCTGGATTCTCAATATACCGAAGTCTCAGCTAGTCCCTACAATGCGTCTAACTTTTTTGGGCCTGATTCTAGACACAGGCCAGAAAAAGGTTTCTCTTCCGGTCGAAAAGGTTCAGGAGCTCATAGCCCTGGTCAGGAACCTATTAAAACCAAAACAGGTTCCAGTGCATCATTGCACGCGGGTCCTGGGGAAGATGGTGGCTTCATACGAGGCCATCCCTTTCGGCAGGTTCCATGCGAGGACTTTTCAATGGGACCTCTTGGACAAGTGGTCCGGGTCCCATTTACAAATGCATCGAAGGATCACCCTGTCTCCCAGGACCAGGGTATTTCTCCTGTGGTGGCTGCACAGTGCTCACCTACTAGGTCCTGGTGACCACGGACGCAAGCCTCCGAGGCTGGTGAGCAGTCACACTGGGAAGAAATTTCCAAGGTCTCTGGTCAAATCTAGAGACTTGTCTCCACATCAACGTCCTGGAGTTGAGGGCCATATACAACGCCCTGCGTCAAGCGGAGGAATTGCTTTGGGAAAAAACGGTTCTGATTCAGTCAGACAATGTCACGGCAGTGGCTCATATAAACCGCCAAGGCGGAACGAGAAGCAGAGTGGCCATGGCAGAAGCGACCAGGATTCTACGCTGGGCGGAAGGCCATGTAAGCGCACTATCAGCAGTGTTCATCCCGGGGGTGGACAACTGGGAGGCGGACTTCCTCAGCAGGCACGACCTGCATCCGGGAGAGTGGGGACTTCATCAAGAAGTCTTCGCACAGATCACGGGTCGGTGGGGACTGCCTCAAATAGACATGATGGCATCCCGTCTCAACAAAAAGCTAAAGCGGTATTGCGCCAGGTCAAGGGACCCTCAGGCGGTAGCGGTAGACGCTCTGGTGACACCTTGGGTGTTCAGATCGGTCTATGTGTTTCCTCTTCTTCCTCTCATACCCAAAGTGTTGAGAATAATAAGAATAAGCAGGGTCAGAACAATCCTCATTGTTCCAGATTGGCCACGGAGGACTTGGTATCCGGAGCTGCAAGAGTTGCTCACAGAAGATCCGTGGCCTCTTCCTCTAAGGCAGGACCTGCTGCGGCAGGGGCCCTGTCTGTTCCAAGACTTACCGCGGCTGCGTTTGACGGCATGGCGGTTGAACGCCGGATCCTAGAGGAAAAAGGGATTCCGGAGGAGGTCATTCCTACCCTGATCAAGGCTAGGAAAGACGTGACGTTAAAACATTATCACCGTATATGGCGAAAATATGTTTCTTGGTGTGAGGCCAGAGCTGCTCCTACGGAGGAGTTCCATTTGGGCCATCTACTTCACTTCCTTCAAACAGGAGTGACTTTGGGCCTAAAATTAGGGTCCATAAAGGTCCAAATTTCGGCCTTATCCATTTTCTTTCAAAGAGAATTAGCCTCTCTTCCTGAAGTACAGACTTTTGTGAAGGGTGTGCTGCATATTCAGCCTCCCTTTGTGCCTCCGGTGGTGCCTTGGGATCTTAACGTGGTGTTACGTTTCCTCAAGTTACCTTGGGTTGAACCACTCAAAACTGTGGATTTGAAATTCCTCACGTGGAAAGTGGTCATGTTGTTGGCATTGGCTTCGGCAAGACGTGTTTCCGAATTGGTGGCTTTATCACATAAAACCCCATACATGTTTTTTCACGTGGATAGGGCAGAGTTGAGGACTCGTCCTCACTTTCTGCCAAAAGTGGTCTCATCTTTTCATGTGAACCAACCTATTGTCGTGCCTGTGGCTACACGGGACTTGGAGGATTCCGAGTCCCTGGATGTGGTTAGGGCTTTGAAGATTTATGTGACCAGAACGGCTAGAATCAGGAAGACTGAAGCTCTGTTTGTTCTGTATGCGGCCAACAAGGTTGGCGCTCCTGCTTCAAAGCAGACTATTGCTCGCTGGATCTGTAATACGATTCAGCAGGCGCATTCTACGGCAGGTTTGCCATTGCCTAAATCGGTTAAGGCCCATTCCACAAGGAAAGTGGGCTCTTCTTGGGCGGCTGCCCGAGGGGTCTCGGCATTGCAATTGTGCCGAGCTGCTACTTGGTCGGGTTCAAACACCTTTGCAAAGATCTACAAGTTTGATACCCTGGCTGAGGAGGACCTCATGTTTGCTCAATCGGTGCTGCAGAGTCATCCGCACTCTCCTGCCCGTTTGGGAGCTTTGGTAAAATCCCCATGGTCCTTACGGAGTCCCAGCATCCTCAAGGATGTTAGAGAAAATAAGATTTTACTTACCGGTAAATCTATTTCTCGTAGTCCGTAGAGGATGCTGGGCGCCCGTCCCAAGTGCGGACTTCTTCTGCAATACTTGTATATAGTTGTTGCTTACATAAGGGTTATGTTATAGTTTATCGGTTTAACCGAGGCTATGTTGTTGTTCATACTGTTGACTGGGTAGTGTATCACAAGTTATACTGTGTGATTGGTGTGGCTGGTATGGATCTCACCCTTAGATTTACAAAAATCCTTCCTCGTACTGTCCATCTCCTCTGGGCACAGTTTCCCTAACTGAGGTCTGGAGGAGGGGCATAGAGGGAGGAGCCAGTGCACCCCCAGAGTCCAAAGCTTTCTTAAAGTGCCCTATCTCAAGCGGAGCCCGTCTATTCCCCATGGTCCTTACGGAGTCCCATCATCCTCTACGGACTACGAGAAATAGATTTACCGGTAAGTAAAATCTTATTTTTTTGTGCTGCAAAAGCCCCCTCGGCTTATACTCGAGTCAGTGCTGGCGGCAGTGCAGTGGGAAGGAGGGACACGGAGGGCACAGCGCGCGCCTCTCCTGTGTCCCTCCTGCGTCTCCAGCGGCAGCGGCGGGTCTATTAAAGGAAGTACCCGTTCATGAGCTCTGATTGGCTCACGAACCGGCACTTCATTTAACAGACCCGTCACGGCAGCCGAAGACGCAGGAGGGACACAGGAGAGGCGCGCGCTGTGCCCTCCATGTCCCTCCTTCACAAGACAATGCGGGAGCGGCGGAGGGTAAGTTATAGCAGGCACTGGGGGAGCATATTTGGCACTTGGGGGGGGGGCATATGTGGCACTGAGGGGACATGCATATCTGGCAGTATAAGGGCATATCTGGCACTGTGGGGGTATAACTGGCACTGTGTGGGGGCATATCTGGCAGTGTGAGGTCATATCTGGCACTGAGGGGGCATGCATATCTGGCAGTATGAGGCATATCTGGCATTGTGGGGGCATATCTGGCACTGAGGGGACATGCATATCTGGCAGTATGAGGGCATATCTGGCACTGTGGGGGGATATCTGGCACTGAGGGGACATGCATATCTGGCAGTATGAGGGCATATCTGGCACTGTGGGGGCATATCTGGCACTATGAGGGCATATCTGGCACTGTGGGGGCATATCTGGCAGTATGAGGGCTATGTATGGCTAGAGCTGCATTTCCCACCCTAGGCTTATTCTCGAGTCAATAAGTTTTCCCAGGTTTTTGTGGTAAAATTAGGTGCCTCGGCTTATATTCGGGTCGACTTATACTCGAGTATATACGGGTAGTCCAAAAATGGGCAGCAACAAATACTAGAAATGATCAAACAGTACCATAAAGAAAACACCGCAGACGCATTGTCTCATTCAACCCATGGGGACTAGCGTATCTAGACACTCAATCCACTGTGCCTCAAGCATCAGTAATTTCTTTGACCTGTCACCTCCCCCAACTAACGGAAGTAAATTATCAATAATACAATATCTTCAGGAAGATAAATTATGTGTAGACAAACAAAAAAAAAGTCTAGCGACTGGTTGCTCCATGGAACCAGAATCTAGTGCTGCTGGTGGCATGGCGATGTTGCGCCATGTGCACTTTAAACTGCCAAAAAATAATAGTGTACACTAAAAAATTGCTCATGCATGTTAGGTGATAACAAATAGTATATTTTAAACCTGTGTAGGGATGAAAAAATGCTGCTCCTGTCTGCAAGAAGCTACTGGCAGTACAATTAGGACATTTGAAACAACCATTCTTTGTTTGCCCAAGAATGTGGTAGTATCATCATGCTTACTTAAATTGGTGATATCAGTATGTACTAATGCTTCAAATTTTTGCCTCTGCAGTAGCAAGACATCAAAGCAGTATCACGTAATGATGATAAATCCCTATCTGAGGTAATCATGGGCCATAACTTTATTGCTGCACGGTTTATGTTCATACTCATATGGTTACATTTATTCACCCAAATGTGACTGTGTTTTTTCTCTTTATTAGTTTAAAGGTCAATAGTCACTGCTGGGGAGTGGACAACACCTTCTTTTTCAAATGGTCTAAATTAGTGATGAGCGGGTTCGGTTCGTCGGAATCTGAACCCCCCCGAACTTCACGCATTTTACACGGTTCCGAGGCATACTCGGATCCTCCCGCCTTGCTCGGTTAACCCGAGCAAGCCCGAACGTCATCATCCCGCTGTCGGATTCTCGCGAGATTCGGATTCTATATAAAGCCGCGCGTCGCCGCCATTTTTCACTTGTGCATTGGAAATGATAGTGAGAGGACGTGGCTGGCGTCCTCTCACTTTGTTTCAGGGGGCTGCAGTGCAAATATCTTTATTCTGGGGACCAGTAGTATTATAGGAGGAGTACAGTGCAGAGTTTTGCTGACCAGTGTCCACCAGTATTATACGTTGTCTGCCTGAAAAACGCTCCATATCTGTGCTCAGTGTGCTGCATATATCTGTGCTCACACTGCTTTATTGAGGGGACTGGGGACCAGCAGTATTATATAGGAGGAGTACAGTGCAGAGTTTTGCTGACCAGTGACCACCAGTATACGTTGTCTGCCTGAAAAACGCTCCATATCTGTGCTCAGTGTGCTGCATATATCTGTGCTCACACTGCTTTATTGTGGGGACTGGGGACCAGCAGTATTATATAGGAGAAGTACAGTGCAGAGTTTTGCTGACCAGTGACAACCAGTATTATACGTTGTCTGCCTGAAAAACGCTCCATATCTGTGCTCAGTGTGCTGCATATATCTGTGCTCACACTGCTTTAGTGTGGGGACCAGCAGTATTATATAGGAGGAGTACAGTGCAGAGTTTTACTGACCAGTGACCACCAGTATACATTGTCTGCCTGAAAAGCGCTCCATATCTGTGCTCAGTGTGCTGCATATATCTGTGCTCACACTGCTTTATTGTGGGGCTGGGGACCAGCAGTATTATATAGGAGGAGTACAGTGCAGAGTTTTGCTGACCAGTGACCACCAGTATACGTTGTCTGCCTGAAAAACGCTCCATATCTGTGCTCAGTGTGCTGCATATATCTGTGCTCACACTGCTTTATTGTGGGGACTGGGGACCAGCAGTATTATATAGGAGGAGTACAGTGCAGAGTTTTGCTGACCAGTGACCACCAGTATTATACGTTCTCTGCCTGAAAAATGCTCCATATCTGTGCTCAGTGTGCTGCATATATCTGTGCACACACTGCTTTATTGTGGGGACTGGGGACCAGCAGTATTATATAGGAGGAGTACAGTGCAGAGTTTTGCTGACCAGTGACCACCAGTATACGTTGTCTGCCTGAAAAACGCTCCATATCTGTGCTCAGTGTGCTGCATATATCTGTGCTCACACTGCTTTATTGTGGGGACTGGGGACCAGCAGTATTATATAGGAGGAGTACAGTGCAGAGTTTTGCTGACCAGTGACCACCAGTATACGTTGTCTGCCTGAAAACGCTCCATATCTGTGCTCAGTGTGCTGCATATATCTGTGCTCACATTGCTTTATTGTGGGGACTGGGGACCAGCAGTATTATATAGGAGGAGTACAGTGCAGAGTTTTGCTGACCAGTGACCACCAGTATTATACGTTGATCTATTACTGGCATATAATTCCACACATTAAAAAATGGAGAACAAAAATGTTGAGGGTAAAATAGGGAAAGATCAAGATCCACTTCCACCACGTGCTGAAGCTGCTGCCACTAGTCATGGCCAAGACGATGAAATGCCATCAACGTCGTCTGCCAAGGCCGATGCACAATGTCATAGTAGAGAGCATGTAAAATCCAAAACAATAAAGCTCAGTAAAATGACCCAAAAATCTAAATCAAAATCGTCTGAGGAGAAGCGTAAACTTGCCAATGTGCCATTTACGACACGGAGTGGCAAGGAACGTCTGAGGCCCTGGCCTATGTTCAAGGCTAGTGGTTCAGCTTCACCTGAGGATGGAAGCAGGCATCCTCCTGCTAGAAAACTGCAATGCCACTCCTAGATGGGCCAGGTGTTTGTGTCGGCCACTTGGGTCGCTTAGCTTAGTCACACAGCTACCTCATTGCGCCTCTTTTTTTCTTTGAATCATGTGCTGTTTGGGAACAATTTTATTAATCTGCCATCTGGTCTGACACTGCAGTGCCACTCCTAGATGGGCCAGGTGTTTGTGTCGGCCACTTGGGTCGCTTAGCTTAGTCACACAGCTACCTCATTGCGCCTCTTTTTTATTTTGCATCATGTGCTGTTTGGGGATGATTTTTTTAATCTGCCATCCTGTCTGACACTGCAGTGCCACTCCTAGATGGGCCAGGTGTTTGTGTCGGCCACTTGGGTCGCTTAGCTTAGTCACACAGCTACCTCATTGCGCCTCTTTTTTTCTTTGCATCATGTGCTGTTTGGGGATAATTTTTTTAATCTGCCATCCTGTCTGACACTGCAGTGCCAATCCTAGATGGGCCAGGTGTTTGCGTCGGCCACTTGGGTCGCTTAGCTTAGTCACACAGCTACCTCATTGCGCCTCTTTTTTTCTTTGCATCATGTGCTGTTTGGGGACAATTTTTTTAATCTGCCATCCTGTCTGACACTGCAGTGCCACTCCTAGATGGGCCAGGTGTTTGTGTTGGCCACTTGGGTCGCTTAGCTTAGTCACACAGCTACCTCATTGCGCCTCTTTTTTTCTTTGCATCATGTGCTGTTTGGGGACAATTTTTTTAATCTGCCATCCTGTCTGACACTGCAGTGCCAATCCTAGATGGGCCAGGTGTTTGTGTCGGCCACTTGGGTCACTTAGCTTAGTCACACAGCTACCTCATTGCGCCTCTTTTTTTTCTTTGCATCATGTGCTGTTTGGGGACAATTTTTTTAATCTGCCATCCTGTCTGACACTGCAGTACCACTCCAAGATGGGCCAGGTGTTTGTGTCGGCCACTTGGGTCGCTTAGCTTAGTCACACAGCTACCTCATTGCGCCTCTTTTTTTCTTTGCATCATGTGCTGTTTGGGGACAATTTTTTTAATCTGCCATCCTGTCTGTCACTGCAGTGCCACTCCTAGATGGGCCAGGTGTTTGTGTCGGCCACTTGGGTCGCTTAGCTTAGTCATCCAGCGACCTTGGTGCAAATTTTAGGACTAAAAATATTGTGAGGTGTGAGGTGTTCAGAATAGACTGGAAATGAGTGGAAATTATGGTTATTGAGGTTAATAATACTATGGGATCAAAATTACCCCCAAATTCTATGATTTAAGCAGTTTTTGAGGGTTTTTTTGTAAAAAACACCCGAATCCAAAACACACCCGAATCTGACAAAAAATTTTCAGGGAGGTTTTGCCAAAACGCGTCTGAATCCAAAACACGGCCGCGGAACCGAATCCAAAACCAAAACACAAAACCCGAAAAATGTCCGGTGCACATCACTAGTCTAAATTAGATACAGTGTAACTTCTTTCTAAAAACTTTCCACACAGAGTGGTATTCACTATTCAGTTCTCTTCACCCCCTTCCACACCCGTACTGTTTCTGTTGATGGGTGTGGTATCATCATTTCAGCTCACTACCCATGGGGTAGCGAGGGTGGCCAACTCTTTACGCAACTAAACCTGATAAATATGGGCGCAATATGCGCAATAACAGGGATCACTTTAGAAAAAAAGATTGGGCGTGATATATCATTTGAAGACTGCCCATAGTGTACATCTGTTTAATGCCTTCCTCTCAAGTACTAGAAATCCTAAGAGCCCCTAGGAACTGAGAGTAAGGAAGTGCATTATTTAATAGACGCGGATGTGCTTTAGGAGGGCTTGTAAATAAAGATGTTTGCAATCTATTCCCAGATCTAGTAATAGTGACATCTAAGAAATGTACAGAATGTTTGTCAGCAGAGAAAGTAAACTTAATAGAACTATTGGTCAGATTATGTGCCTCAATTAATTGCCCAAATTAATCTTCTGACCCTCTCCATACAATGAAGAGGTCATCTATTTATTGGTAAAAACTACAATGTTGCTGGCTCCCACAGGGTTTGAAAATAATACATCTTGCTCAATCCCAAACATAAATGCATTTGTGAAGGCTGGGGCCGCATTTGACCCCATTGCAACGCCGGAGAGTTGGAGGTAAAACCCTCCATCATGATAAAATAATTCCTAATCAGAACTAATTCAAGAAAAAATAGCTCTGGTTGCATTATGCTTGATATAAGCTCAATAAAACTCTGAAACTTTGATTATTGTAAATAGTCTTATTACCTTTTTCTTCTAAGTGGCATCACTGTGACATTTATTTGATATGTGCCATTGCAAGGTGGATTGTTTTGTGGGAATCTGGCAAGGTATACACCAAGTGTGAGTGTGTGAGTGCCAGATATAGGGCCTAATTCAGACCTGATTGCAGCAGAAAAATTGTTCTCTAATGGGCAAAACCATGTGCAGTGCAGGCGGAGCAGATATAACATGTGCAGAGAGAATTAGATTTGGGTGGGGTGTGTTCAAACTGAAATCTAAATTGCAGTGTAAACATAAAGCAGCCAGTATTTACCCTGCACAGAAACAAAATAACTCTCCACAAATCTAACTCTCCCTGCAGTGCACATGGTTTTTTACATTAGAGAACAATTTTGCTGCTGCGATAAGGTCTGAATTAGGCCCATATATAGAACAAAGATTTAGGGAGCCTTTTATTTAGTTAGCAAATTTATTTTATAGAAGAAAGTGTTCATTTATTTTATTATTTTGATATAATGGAAGTTATGGCCGAGGATGTTATGTTCATTATACTAGGTTGACTAAGCTGTAACTCCAGAGTCCCAATCTTGAAAATTCCCTGAAACCACACAACTCATTAATGCAACTGTATTCACCTATTTTAATCAAATGAGAATTGTCTTAGCTCTGCGTTATCTGTCTATAACACTGGCCACTGGTATTACCCCATACTATCACTTGTTTTCAACAGCAACATATTTCCACTATCATCTTAATTCCTGCTTTTGTCAGTTATTTTAACACTCACTGACAATGCAATCATGCCTTCCCACTTAATGAGTAAGTGATTTCATACATCCTTGTTTCTGATATCCTTCTCCCTTTTTCCTCCCTATTACACAACAGGCTAGGTAGTAGCAGGAAAAATAACAATGGAAAAAGTAGGGCATTCACAAGCCATCAGACATTCATTTACACTTTGGGGCAGATTCAAATTGCCATGGGACCTTCCACATGCTATAAGCCCACAGCTAATGCATGTTAACTCAAAGCTCCCAAGTTAAGTGGTCAGAGCTATGGAATTAGACCCTATGGAGTTAGCTTCTAAGGCTGTGAAGCAAAATTCACGTTAAGTGCACCCTCTGGAGTTTACCACATGGGGTAGCTGCAGTAATTGAATATGTCAGGGCAGAACTCTTTTAACATATCCTTTGGGCTGTACTACTGAATTATAAGCAACAGTCTTCTCTGCCTAATGGATAACTGGGCCTATTCCTGCAGATGGAGAGAGAGAGAGAGAGAGAGAGAGAGAGAGAGAGAGAGAGAGAGTGTGTGAGAGAGAGAAAGAGAGTGTGTGAGGGAGATAGAGGGAGGAAGGGAGGGAGGGGTGGGGAGGTGTCTGCATCGCAGCTGTGCAGCAGAGGGTGGTACTTTCTGCTTAGCCACAGGCTGAGCCATGTGTTTGCTCCCACCTGGCTTGGCCTCTGAGTTAGGGCACTGTGAACCTTGGAGCCTGTAACAAGTGTACCCTTTATACCCTCCTGACACTAGACCTGCCTCTATTTCTCCCCACTGCCACATGCCTCCTTCCAGTTCTATCACTGTAAACACTTCTAGCTGTGTCCTCATCCTTTTTACCTAAAATAAACCCTCTGGCTTTCCCACCTTCATAACCTCTTTTCTACATGGCCTAGCATCAATTTCTACAGCTCCTGCTCACCTTTCCCCACACCAGACTCCCCCTCATCATTTAGTGGCCAATCTTATCCCAATCTCTCTGTTACACTCTCTTCCTCTCTCTCTGTGCAACAAAACTACCCAAATGCTCTGCATCATTCTCTTTCAGATCTGTGCGTAACTAACTTGCCACTGCTTACTTCGTGTTTGCTATAACTGTGACTTGGATATCCAACTGACACCAGTTCTTCTGCTGTGCCATCTATTGGTGTGCTCACTTTACACCACAGCTCCCGTCCCGATGACTCATAGGGTGGCAGCATAGGTGTCCCTCTATTCCTTCAGTTCAGCTTTTGTGTCATTACCCTGAAGCCTTATCCACTTTTGAGTTCACCTCCATCTGCCTTTCCCACCCAGTTCAGGTTTGGGTTGTGGCTGTCTACCATTCCCCAGATCCCTCCTCCAACTTCCTTGTTAATTTAATCATATGACATCCCCACTTTATCTTTTCTGACCTCTGCTCCTTCATCCTGGATGACTTTTAATATCTCCATTGATGATTCCATGGACTAGGATGCTTTTACATTTTTCTCAATGTCTTTCTTCCTCTTCCCCTCCCACACCAGTAGTCATACACTTAACCTTGGGATTCCTGCTATTGTGGCCATCCCCGCATTTTTTCTTAATCAGTGCAACTTTGATGCCCTGGATCCTGATGCTTTTACCTCTCCCTAGATTCTCTTCCATTTCTCTTCTGTCCCAACATACAGTAGACTCTTCACTTTGTAACTTCTTTTTTACTTTCATGCTATACTCCATTGCCCTGGCCATTCTCTAAATTTCAGATGGTTGACACCCCAACTCTGGCACTCTAAATTTACCAGCTAAATCCAGAAATGTTCCTGCACTTCAGAACAGCATTGGAGAAAATCCTGCCCATTCTCTGACTACACTTGATATTCATGCTCTCCTCTTACAGCTCAACTTTTGCTCTACCAAAAACATTATTGTTGTTGTTATTATTATTTTTAGTATTATCCTTTATTTATATGGTGCCACAAGGGTTCCACAGTGCCAAAGAAAGTACATAAACATAGAAAACAGTGATTTACAGTACAAGACAATGCAAGATGAGCACATGGTTAATAAACATTCCTGCATCAGCGGTCATAATAATCAAAGGGGAGGGGCAGACAGACAGGGGTGACACAGATGGGGTAGACAGTGACTGAAAATCAATCACCTCCACTGATTCCTCCAACCCCAATGCCCCTTTGTCACCATCAATTCCCTCTCCTCTTCTATTATGCCCTTTGGTTTTACTATTTATATTTCTTCAAAAATGTATATTATGGGACAGAATCCTTCCACTTCTGATCCTTTCACCCAAATTTTATTTCTAGCCAACACTTTCCTCCCCCAAACTCTGTCACTAGTGACAAACACCATTCCATCCTATAATTCTTATCCCGCTCTACCTGCCCCATTGACCTTATTCCCTCCCACCTCCTCCTCTATCCTCAATCTTAAAGCTTGTTCCCACCTAGGCCACTATTAGTACATCTAGCTCTCCACTGGCACTAAAGATCCATAATGGCTGGCAGCAACCAGGACCAAAGGATTAAAACCAAGGATAATTATCTCCCTTCCTGGATGCTGTGAACACAGACTCAGTCGGTGTGCTGAATTATACACTATATCCAAGTGTTAATCGTTGGATTGTTATTATATACCACTGGTCCTGCATATAATTCAGCTTATCAAGCCGTGTCAGGAAGAGGCTCCAGACTTTATTTCTTTGGTTTTAATCCTTTGGTCCTGGTTGCTGCCAGCCATTATGGATCTTCTATGCATTTGAATGGTGGCGCATGGTCCATTTTTTTAACCCCAGGGTTGCAATCAGCCAATATTCCCAGTGTTTCAAATGTGAATTTTATTCACTTTTCGGGTTCAATTCCATATGTGACACACTGGACTCCAGTAGATCAAATCTGCATCACTAATCATTCTGTGCGGATTTTAATACATCATTATTTTGGACATATTTTACCCCTGAAGAAGTCCGAGTGGACGAAACGCGTAGGGTTTATCAATTATTGTACACTATCCCTTTGCTCTAAGTATTCCTCCAAGAGCTCACACCGTTAAGGCGAGGAGGTTTAAATTGTAACATCTAAAAGCATTTTGGTGCGTGTCCAAATAATTGTGGTCTTATGATGTTTTGTATCATGTTAATTTTATGATTATGGACTAAAGTCTATTTTATATAAAGAACTCCTGTAATTAAACAGTGATTTTTTGTCGGGTGATTTCTTTGGTGAGAGGGTTTCTCTATAGGCTTCAATCAGGAATTCCCTAAGGGAAAAAGAACTCAAGAGAAGCCCCGCCTTGAATCTGGAATTGATCAATTTTTAACCAGTTGTAATCATTAAGCGCACTCTGTTTTGTTGTTCTGTTTCTATTTTTGGGATCTTACCGACAGGGGATTTCTCAGTTGTGCTGCTGAACTTTAGCGCAGGAAGGGTATATTTGTTGTTTGTTCTCGATATATATATATATATATATATAGTGATCTATAATAAATTCCATAGTCATACAATGATTAAGTGTGCAGCATGGCAGTATCAACGGCTCATTTCAAGACCTAGTCCCGTCATCAGGATTTATTGCCGCTGCTCATGTGAAACATGACTGGACAACGTGCTTTTTTCCAGTCATGTTTCACATGAGCAGCGGCAATAAATCCTGATGACGGGACTAGGTCTTGAAACGAGCCGTTGATACTGCCATGCTGCACACTTAATCATTGTATGACTATGGAATTTATTATGGATCATTAAATCCTTTTTTCAGTAACCCTGGAGTGACGTACCATTTGCTTATCAAGCAATAGAGGGATTATACTAAAATTGCACGGGCACCCAGGTCACTGTTGTCAGTTACATTAGGAGTGCCGGATGAATTATAGATACATATATATATATATATATATATATATATATGTATATATATATATATATATATATATATATAAAACACACATATAAATATAAATATATATATATATATATATATATATATATATATATATAAAAACACACACACACACACACACACACACACACACACACACACACACACACACACACACACACACACACACACACACACACATATATATGTACCAATCCATCTGCAAGATAAGCACCCATACAAAGAAGCAGCAATAAAAAGAAGCAGCAACAAGTAATAGGAAGAAGGTTACATAATTCCCCAGTAGGTATTATTTATTTCCCATATTTTTCCACAAATTGGGACAGGATTTCCAAACAGTTCACTGCTGCAAATCACCACTGAATTTTGGCTGTGTTGTGGACTCAGCCTTATTGATTGGTCCATCTCTAGCTACAATATGTATGACTGCAGTGGTTAGGGCTGATCCTCTGATTCCAGTGAGGTTTTTGTACAAGCATCCAGCACTGTGCCCCCACTCCACACACTGACAAAGAGCTGCACAAAAACTTAGAGCTACGTGCTATATTACTTTTTACTATAGGAACACTTTATGTGCAGAAGGCTAGTCTTTTATTATTTTATCGATTGTTATTTAATATGGTGATGTCAATGCTGTTACATGATTAAAAACTAAGCTTGTTGTTTTGTTTTGTTTTCTTTGCTTTCTCTCTTCAATATTGATTTATTCTAAAGATCATCAGACCTACACAATTTAAGAATGATACAATAAAGCCATTTTTCATGTGAATTGCATATCAATCTTCATAGGTGATTTTTCTGATTGCACATATCAGTGATCTGTGAGATGAACTTACCAATCAACGCTATAAAAAGTTATTTTTACAACTGCATTATCCTTATAAGTCCAACAACACGTAGTTCCAGGAAGGTTTTTGCACAGCAATGTAGCACTGTGCCAGCTACCACAATGATACACATATTCACACAAACCTCTTGAGTTTACTGCAAGACTGGAGAATATTGCAACATAATTATGAAGCACAGATTACATAATTATGTACATAGAGACCACAGAGGAGTAGAGGGCCCTTACATTCTACAAACGAGCAGGATACCCAGGTACTCACAGCAATCTTAACAGCAATCTTTGCCTTGTGCCTTTAAACACAGTGGGGTAAATTTACTAAGGTCCCGATTTTGACCGAGATGCCGTTTTTTCATCAAGGTGTCATCTCGGTAATTTACTAAGCAATAATCACGGCAGTGATGAGGGCATTCGTAATTTTTTGGAAGTCCAACAAAAAAAATACAAATGAATACACCATCGGTCAAAACGCGGCTGTTTAAGTATGAATCTCGGTAATTTACTAAGAAGTGCAAAGTATAAAACAAACAAACACTGCCGTGAAAAATTACAACTCGTAAAAAAGTGCTAAAAAAAAACAGACCTGCTTTTTTTTTCCGTGATTGGATAGGCATGCACGGATCCATGAGATCCGTGCATGTATATCAGTGGGAAGTGGTGGGAAAGTGATTATTTTCTCAATAAAAATTGCGTGGGGTCCCCCCTCCTAAGCATAACCAGCCTCGGGCTCTTTGAGCCGATCCTGGTTGCAGAAATATGGGGAAAAAAATGACAGGGGTTCCCCCATATTTAAGCAACCAGCATCGGGCTCTGCGCCTGGTCCTGGTTCCAAAAATACGGGGGACAAAAAGAGTAGGGGTCCCCCGTATTTTTAAAACCAGCACCGGGCTCCACTAGCTGGACAGATAATGCCACAGCCGGGGGTCACTTTTATATAGTGCCCTGCGGCCGTGGCATCAAAAATCCAACTAGTCACCCCTGGCCGGGGAACCCTGGGGGAGTGGGGACCCCTTCAATCAAGGGGTCCCCCCCCCCAGCCACCCAAGGGCCAGGGGTGAAGCCCGAGGCTGTCCCCCCCCATCCAATGGGCTGCGGATGGGGGGGCTGATAGCCTTTGTTGTAAATGAAAAGATATTGTTTTTAGTAGCAGTACTACAAGTCCCAGCAAGCCTCCCCCGCATGCTGGTACTTGGAGAACCACAAGTACCAGCATGCGGTGGAAAAACGGGCCCGCTGGTACCTGTAGTACTATTACTAAAAAAATACTCAAATAAACACAAGACACACACACCTTGAAAGTAAAGATTTATTACATACATGCACACATACATACATACATACATACTTACCTTATGTTCACACGCAGGTCGGTCCTCTTGTCCAGTAGAATCCATGGGGTACCTGTAGAAAAAATTATACTCACAAAATCCAGTGTAGATCGGTCCTCTTCAAATCCATTTGTAATCCAGGTACTTGATTAAAATAAAAAAAACGGACACACGAGCCACGAACTGAAAGGGGCCCCATGTTTTCACATGGGACTCCTTTCCCCGAATGCCAGAAACCCACTCTGACTTCTGTCTAAGTGGGTTTCTTCAGCCAATCAGGGAGCGCCACGTTTTAGCACTCTCCTGATCGGCTGTGTGCTCCTGTCCTGAATGACAGGTGGCACACGGCAGTGTTACAATGTAGCGCCTATGCGCTCCATTGTAACCAATGCTGGGAACTTTCTGCTCAGCGGTGACGTCACTTTAGGTCAACCGCAGGGCAGAAAGTTCCCACCATTGGTTACAATGGAGCGCATAGGCGCTACATTGTAACACTGCCGTGTGCCGCCTGTCACTCAGGACAGGAGTACATAGCCGATCAGGAGAGTGCTACAACGTGGCGCTCCCTGATTGGCTGAAGTAACCCACTTAGACAGAAGTCAGAGTGGGTTTCTGGCATTCGGGGAAAGGAGTCCCATGTGAAAACATGGGGCCCCTTTCAGTTCGTGGCTCGTGTGTCCGTTTTTTTTATTTTAATCAAGTACCTGGATTACAAATGGATTTGAAGAGGACCGATCTACACTGGATTTTGTGAGTATAATTTTTTCTACAGGTACCCCATGGATTCTACTGGACAAGAGGACCGACCTGCGTGTGAACATAAGGTAAGTATGTATGTATGTTTGTGTGCATGTATGTAATAAATCTTTACTTTCAAGGTGTGTGTGTCTTGTGTTTATTTGGGTATTTTTTTAGTAATAGTACTACAGGTACCAGCGGGCCCGTTTTTCCGCCGCATGCTGGTACTTGTGGTTCTCCAAGTACCAGCATGCGGGGGAGGCTTGCTGGGACTTGTAGTACTGCTACTAAAAACAATATCTTTTCATTTACAACAAAGGCTATCAGCCCCCCCATCCGCAGCCCATTGGATGGGGGGGGGACAGCCTCGGGCTTCACCCCTGGCCCTTGGGTGGCTGGGGGGGGACCCCTTGATTGAAGGGGTCCCCACTCCCCCAGGGTACCCCGGCCAGGGGTGACTAGTTGGATTTTTGATGCCACGGCCGCAGGGCACTATATAAAAGTGACCCCCGGCTGTGGCATTATCTGTCCAGCTAGTGGAGCCCGGTGCTGGTTTTAAAAATATGGGGGACCCCTACTCTTTTTGTCCCCCGTATTTTTGGAACCAGGACAAGGCGCAGAGCCCGATGCTGGTTGCTTAAATATGGGGGAACCCCTGTCAATTTTTTCCCCATATTTCTGCAACCAGGATCGGCTCAAAGAGCCCGAGGCTGGTTATGCTTAGGAGGGGGGACCCCACGCAATTTTTTTTTTGGAAAAAACCCACTTTCCCACCCCTTCCCACTGATAGACATGCACGGATCTCATGGATCCCTGCATGCCTATGCAATCACGAATATAAAAAGCAGGTCTGCTTTTTTTTAGCACTTTTTTGCGATTTGTAATTTTTCACGGCAGTGTTTTCCTCTTTGGAGATTTGCACTTTTTAGTAAATGACCGAGTTCTACTAATTTGCTGCTGTATTTTGACCGATGGTGTATTCATTCGTATTTTTTTACAACTACTTCCAAAAAAATACGAATGCCCTCATCTCTGCCGTGATTTGAGTTTAGTAAATTACCGAGATGACACTTTGAAGAAAAAACGGCATCTCGGTCAAAATCGGGACCTTAGTAAATTTACCCCATTGTCTCTGGAAAAAGTAACATGAATAGCACAAGAAGTTTTGCTGATGCTTTCTCTAAGGAGAATGTTTCCCAATCAGTGTTCTTGTTGATCAAGAAATGCAGAGATATATCATAATCCAAACAAGGCAGATACAATGTTACTGTGGATGAAATCACAAGGATGTCTCTTTCTCATGATGAATAATCAGATCTGAATTGCGTACAGTTATTAACACTCTTTCATGTGATCACTTTGCTTTACTTGCAAACTCTTTAGTATATTGATCTGTAGTCAAGTGTAACGTTATCAAATGGACCAATGGCTCCTCATCCTCGGTTCTACAGTTTCATGCTGTGAATGAGGTATTACTGCTCTTCTTAACCCACTGTTGCTGCACTGTGGACATTGGGGGTCATTCCGAGTTGTTCACTCGGTAAATTTTTTCGCATCGCAGCGATTTTCCGCTTAGTGCGCATGCGCAATGTCCGCACTGCGACTGCGCCAAGTAAATTTGCTATGCAGTTAGGAATTTTACTCACGTTTTTTTCTTCATTCTGGTGATCGTAATGTGATTGACAGGAAGTGGGTGTTTCTGGGCGGAAACTGGCCGTTTTATGGGTGTGTGCGAAAAAACGCTACCGTTTCTGGGAAAAACGCGGGAGTGGCTGGAGAAACGGAGGAGTGTCTGGGCGAACGCTGGGTGTGTTTATGACGTCAAACCAGGAACGACAAGCACTGAACTGATCGCAGATGCCGAGTAAGTCTCGAGTTACTCAGAAACTGCACAGAGATGTCTTTTCGCTATATTGCGAATCTTTCGTTCGCAATTTTAAGATGCTAAGATTCACTCCCAGTAGGCGGCGGCTTAGCGTGTGTAAAGCTGCTAAAAGCAGCTTGCGAGCGAACAACTCGGAATGACCCCCATTACTCGGTGTCAGTGAATAAACGTTTGGTGATATCCACACTTCTGATCAGCGTGTAACTTGACAATTGAGGTGAGGTGCCTTCAGGTGATGAAAGTAAAGATCATTATTTAGTGTGATATGTACAGGAACATCACATGACATGAACATGTAAATGCTTTTGTATTTGCACTTCTTTCTTACTATTTATAGTTTTGCTATTTTCCAGACAAAGGATGTGGTATTAACAAAGTCATGCAGATGGATTTTTCATCCTGAAATATATTGTGGTTTTAACAGAAGACACATATTACACACTTGGCCAATTACGACCATAGATTTCCTGAAATTCAGTTAGAAAGTGAAAAAGAAATAGAAATAGCAGATCATTACATAAATGTTAATAGTTAAGTGTTAATAAGAGCAGCTGACAACATTGTTTTAATGTTTTATTGCACAGTGTAGCCTCACACATTTCTTTTATCTTTATATCACTTACTACTTGGGAATAACATGATGACAAAAATAATTTTAATATTATTGAAATAAAATGTAAGTTTTCAGATAGTCTACCAAATTCCAAATTTAGAACAGTTTAGGAATTGTATAAAACAGTAGACAGGGTCTATAAGAAATTTCTGCAGTGTTTTAATGTTTCCCCTTTCTCTGTTATCGTGCCAATATCAGAATATTCTATTACTGCCTAGTTAGTCAGGTAATGATACTCAGGGGTCTCCCACTACAGTTACACATGGAGAGCTATAGCTGAGCAATGTTGATTATATAGTCAAAATCGCTCAGAAAGATAGTGCATATCTCTCCATGTGTACACAGCCAGCGATAGCGATGCTCGTCCCCGCCAGGTCGCTATCGCTGCTAAAAATAGACTGTGCATGCAAGTAAATTTTTAGCAGCGATAGCAATCTCATGAAGCAAAGCCACTCCCTGCCGCCCATTTTGTTACCTGAGTGGAGGCTGAAGAGGGAAGAGCCAGCAGCACATCAGCATTCAGGATGGGAGCTCCAGACACTCCTAAATACGTAACTATGAAGACGGCTCCTCTCTGTTCAGGAGGTGGGGAGAGGGGGGGAGATGCCTTTCTGTAGTGTCCGGTCCTGGGGGGGAGGGGTGGAGGGCATAGGGCAAGCAGTGCAGCGCACATTAGTGTCAGGTCTGGGAGGGGGAAGATGGCGCCAAGTGTGTCCGTGTAGCCGGTCAGCGCAGGTCCAGGGGAGGGGGTTAATGGCTGCACAGTGGGATGGCATGTAGTCCGGAGAGCAGCTCCTCTCAGGCTGACATGCTGAGGTGAGAGCCACTGACATGCTGGGATGAGAGCCACTGACATGCTGAGGTGAGCAGCACTGTCAGTCTATGGGAAGGACAGGGGGGAATGATTGTGCTGTCCATTCCATGGAGGAGGGGGGTGGGGGAGACGGTGATGGTGCTATGCTGCCTGTGTGTGTGGGGGGGGGGGAGGGAGGTGCTGTTGTCCCGCCAGTCTATATTGGGGGGGGGGGGGGGCATGATGGTGCAATACTGTCTGTCAATGGGGGGGTGGGGGATTATGGTGCTGTTCTGTCTATGGGGGTTGGGGGGGGGGGTGATGGCACTGTCCCATCTCTGTCTATGGGGAAGAGGGAGATGATTGCACTGTCCTGTTTGTCTGTTGGGGGTGTGTGTGATCTGTCTGTCTATGGGGAGGTGGAGAGGACCGAACTTCACCGGATAATAGGTGAGTAGTTTGTTGTTGTTTTTTACAGGTACCCCTACTGGATTTTACTGGAAAAGGGGAAGTGATTGGCGGCATGGGATGTAGGTACTGTAGGTATGTATGAGTGTATAAGTGTGTTTTAAATACATTTTTACTTTCACGATGTGTGAGTTGTGTCTTCTTTTGGGTATTTCTTTTCTTGTGGAACTACAGGTACCAGCGGGCCCATTAATTTCCCTGCATGCTGGGACTTGTAGTTCCACAGAAAAAGACAAAATTATTTTTATGTCATTTTGAAAGGCTATCAGCCCCCCAACCACCGCTCAGGGATGGGGGGGACAGCCTCGGGCTTCACCCCTGGCCCTTGGGTGCCTGGGGGGTTACCACTTGATTTAAGGGGTCCCCACTCCCCCAGGGAATCCCAGCCAGGGGTGACTAGTTGGGGGGGGGTAATGCCACGGCCGTAGCGACCGGTATAAAATTTGTCCCCCGGCTGTGGTATTATCTCCCTGGCTAGTGGAGCCCGATGCTGGTTTTAAAAATACGGGGGACCCCTACGTCTTTTGTCCCCCATATTTTTGGAACCAGAACCGGACAAAGAGTCTGGTGCTGGTTGTCAAGATACGGGTGAACCCTATGCATTTTTCCTCTGTATTTTAACAACCAGGACTGGCTCAAAGAGCCCGAGGCTGGTTATATATAGGAGGGGGACCCCACACAATTTTTTTTAAACTTTTAACTATTTAAAGACCAGCCACCCTGTAAAATCATCCTATATATGACACTCCCCCACTCATTCCCTTATTTAAATTAGATAGTCAAAATCTCCCATACCCAAAATCTCTTGCATAGTTAGACAAAATTGCTGGAAAAGTTAGTCAACATCTCCGACTGCCAGTTCAAGGGAAATCTCTCAGTCAAAATCTCTCATAGCCAAAATCTCTCCGTGTGTATGCACCTTTAGAGACAGTGAATATATAAATGTGTATTATTTTGGGATTAGATAGACTACTGCCTACTTTTATGTATAATTGATCTGAAAGGTTTTTGTATCAGTATTTGTCATTGTGCCGCCCCAGTTGTACACAGTGATACATACTGATACAAATATTCCTGTTTTCATTTCTCTGCATTGTACCTGTCCATTCCACAGTATTTGATGTCGTATTTTCTGCCCATACAATATGATGATAAAACCACCACAACATTTGCAATAACACATATATTCTCACAGACAAAAATAGCCAATGGAATATAAGGTCTAACATTATATACTACCACAAATGTACCTAGATTATTAACTACATTTATGTTATTTAAATGAGAACCTGGTTAGGCTAATGGAATCCGGTCAGGATCTTGGTGGTCGGGATCCCGGCACTACTCTGTCCACATATAGGTATTATTACACTAACGTTAAAAGTAACTAATGTTACACATAAGCAATACAGATAAATTCATATGGGTGAATTGAATGCATAAAATATGTTACTTAACAGTATTATATTATTTTCTTTAGCCCTACATGGTTATTCAGCCTCATTTATAAGCTTAGTGTTTCAAACCCCAAATCTGCCCCGATGGACATGGAAGAATCATATAACACACTTACCTTATATGAAGGCTTTCTTCATAGTCCAAGTATTTTAACCATAATTACAAGTGGATCAGTCTTTTGATTCATTGTGATAGATGTTTGCACAGTAAAACAGATCTGAACAGTGACACAGAATTGTGCTACACCCATTCATTTTAGCAGCAATTTATACAGTTTTCAAATGTGGAGAGTCTGTGGTCGGCTCATAACCACATGATCCCCTTGGAAAGCACAGCTGGCGACTTATAGACACTGTGGGGGAGCTTTCTCAAAGCTTGGGGAAAGATAACGTGAAGAGAGATAAAGGGATCTATGTACTAAGCCTCAGAGAGAGAAAGAGAGAGATAAAGTGGATGAAGATAAAGTACCAGCCAATAAGATCCTAACTGCCATGTTACAGGCTGTAGAGTAGATGTATGATTAGGTGTTGTGAGGAAGAAGTGGTATCAGTGCACGTTATGAGCTCTGCACCCCTGTCACTAGTGGCGCATTATCTACAAGATAGCATGCCAATATGCCAGGCAATGTATCAGTGGAACTGACCGTTTCGACAACTGCAGCTGTTGTAATTGATTTGCAGTCTTAAATATTTACTAATGGTTACCACTGTCTCCATGGAGGTCCAATAACATCAAATAGCAAAAAAGCAAGGAACACCATTACTTGTCTTTAACATGGGGTCCAGTGAAACTAGAAAAGCTTTGCTGGATTCCTTTCCAGCTCACCGCATGTGCGGTCATTATCCGCATGGGCGCTTAGCAATTCCTCCTTTTGATGGCAGTGTTAGACAGTCTGTGAATGGGAAACACTCCTCGCAGAGAATATTAGTAGATTGACCATGTCTGTGGTTTAGTGATTGCCATGTATCATTGTGGTAGCTATTGTACTGCCACAGTGATAGCGACCTGTACAAAATCTATGAGAAGGATTATAGGGAATTACTTTCCTTCTGCTCATGGAATAGCAGAATAAGTTTGTCATTTGTGGTCAGCGCTTAACCACATGGAGCACTGAGAATGCTAAGATGCTGTACTACAGTCTCTATAGTATATACTGTGTGTATATATATATATATATATATATATACATATAGTATGTATCTATCTATCTATCTATCTATCTATCTATCTGTCTGTCTGTCTGTCTGTCTGTCTGTCTGTCTGTCTATCTATCTATCTATCTATCTATCTATCTATCTATCTATCTATCTATCTATCTATCTATCTATACCAGTGTGTTTATATATATATGTGTACGTATATATATATATATGTATATATATATATTGTATATATAACACAGCACCATCTTTTTACACAAATATATATATCTGCATTGCTAACACAGGAAGATGCAAAATTGACTTGGTCATCATTAGAATGAGCACTGATGAAACTAAATTTTTTTTCCAACTGTACATAATTCCCTAATGGATATCATATTTTAGTGCCTTGCAGGTGCCTGTGTTGTTTGTCTATACATTTATTTTTTTATTTTTTTAATTGAGTACACCTACACTATTAAAAAGACAGCAACAACAATTATCCATCATTGGGTATTGTCACATTGGGTATTGTCACAGAGAGTAAATCTAATCAAATATAATGATTTTTAAAACACTTGTGGGCAACATCTGTACTCATGGTATACCCACTGGCTTCCATGTTTGACTACAGAAATCATTAAATCATCTTCCCAGTGAAATTCGCAATTTATAAACGTTCACATATTATTTGCTACCTGAAATATTTCTGTGTCTACAGAAAGCTAAAATATGTGACTAGTCAGCTGTAGAACGTTACCTGTGAAGCTGATATTCTGTCTTTAAATGAATAGGCAGAGGCAAAGAATGAACATTTTAAAACATCTCCTTCACTGACTGTCACTCCATCTGTTCATCATTATCATAATCCAGTTTATTGATATAATTAAATCTCTGTATTCATATACTCAGTTTCCACATGATGCATCTGTTGAAAGGTTTTTGTACCAGTGTACATCACAGTGCTCCAGCCGCTAGAATACACAGTAAGGGAGACCCATACAAAAACCTCCTGCTGGTCACTTTCTCAGAGATCCCCTGACAAAAGTACAGTTATGTGCTGAGTGAAAAAAAAAAATTGTGTTCACCATATTTATTAAAAAAAGGACCAAATTATTTCACCTACTGATACATTTATTATGGGATTCTTTTTTATAGAACTAATTATTGGGGTAAATTTACTAAGGTGGGAGATTTTTAGAACTGGTGATGTTGCCCCTAGCAATCAATCAGATTCTATCTATTACTTTCTAGAAGCAGCTAGGTAAATGTTAAGTAGAATCTGATTGGTTGTTATGTGCAACATCACCAGTTCAAAAAACCTCTCATCTTAGTAAATTTACCCCAGTGTATCTTATTTTAATCCAAAACTATACACTCGTAGTTAAAGAATAACAAATAAAATCACAGAACTAATTCACTGTACCTGAATGCAATGGTCTCCTCTAGCTTTTCATGAATGAACATACAAGCTTAGGTTTTTGTCATAGATTGTTGCATAGTGGTAGTAGTTGTTATCACAGTGATTAAAGATTGTTCTAAAACAACAGCCACTTTGGGACAGGCATTTCCTTATTCAACTTGTATTATTCAGAGTGTGCGGTCATCTAATAACCACAACTAAATTTAGCTGAGATATCCAGAATATTTTAGTTCCTTTTATTGTGCATGCTATGTGCAGAGCCACCGAGATGGGGGGGCAAGGCCTGGGCTTGTTGGAGGGGCACAATGGGGGCCCGTATTGTGCCCCCCTATAACTTGCACTTCAGGCAGGGAGAGAAAAGAGACTGCTGCAGCAGCCTCTCTACCCAGCTCAGCACTCTTTCATTGCATGATATGCGGCATTAAGGGAGGTCGAACACAATTCACAATTGCCCCCCCTCCATTTGCTCCTCTGACCAGTCACCGTCACCCCCACTGTCCGGCATCCGTAGTATATTTTTACTGAACATTAGGAGAAGGCCTGGCCACATCTCTCAAAGTTGACTACGCCCCCCCAATACCAGGGCCTGGCAGAGCTGTCGGCCACACTGGCTATATTCCCTCAGCGGAAATAAAATGTTCCTGGAAAATCAGAAACGTTATTGGAATTATATATTTATGACTATAGTTAACTGGAAAATTTGCCAAGTCTAATACACTGAAAGCTTCCTCAAGACAACTTGTCAGGAGTAAAGCCAGGTTTTCTGTCACTCAGTTTGTGTGTGTTTTTTCACTAACTCATTGGCTGATCTTTTCTATACATCAATTTCTCATTATCTTATTAGTAAGAGATTAATATTCTCCACTATGTAGGATTAATTCTGCCCCCGCCTGCAATGTAGCCACACTCAATGAGCGTGGCTCTATCTGTAGGGATGTATGTGTTCCAAATTACTGCCTTGCCCTGAGTGCCAAAAATCCTAGTTTTGACCCTGACTAGAACCGACATTTTTTGTAATGGGACTCACACATTGTATGTGTAATCATTTTAATGCAAATATATGTCGTATCCAGTGCTGCAGAACCATACACATTCCTATCTCTTAACTCCTTGGAACTTTTTCTCCCAGGCTGCAGACCAGTCCTGTTAAATGTATTTATTTTTTTATTGTACAATGATGCAACCGCAGCCAGGGGTGTGTTACCTGGTCAGGTCGCATCACATACAGGCTCTTGCCCCCTTTCTCCTGCTGCAGCGTCTCCCCACGAAAATTATATCACAGTCCGTGATTGTCAACATCTCTTCTGAAATCGCATCTACGAGTGCCTTGCGTGCGGCTCTGGAACTAAACATGCAATTCCCACTGTAGTGGTAGTGCTTCTTATGCAATGCCCACTGTAGTTGTAGTGCTTCTTATGCAATGCCCACTGTAGTTGTAGTGCCCTCTATGAAGTGCCCACAGTTGTAGTACCCCTTATGCAGAGCCCATAGTAGTGGCGCCCTTTATGCAATGCCCCCAATGCAATACCCCAATTAGTAGTTCCCCCCCTGTAAAAATGGCCCCTATAGTAGTGACTTCAGAGGTAATGCGCCCATTAGAAGTGTCCCCTGTAATAGTGCCTCCAGTAGTAATGCCGCAGTATTAATGCCTCCTGTAGTAGTGCCCCTGTAGTAGTGAACCCAGTGGTAATGCCCCCAATGGTAATGCTCCCATCAGAAGTGCCAGCATCTCCCTTCGTCACCGGGCTGACATCTTGGGTTAGATGGGCTGGAGGAGGTGGAACTGGTTCCTTCTCCAAATGGCTCACTTTAACCCGTGGTAGTCACCTTCCTCTAAGCATCATCCCACTGTGTCTCACTGCCCCCCCCCCCTCCCCATGTCCTCACTAATATTCCGAGTTATTTTTTTAAATGCTGCAACACTAATCAGAAAAGTCTTAGCTCTAAGAAGAAAACAGACAAGAGCAGTGCTGGATGTTTTATATAATAGATATATTATGTGTATATTATGTGTATACACAGTATCACCTATAAAATGAACACTTTCAAAAACTAAAGTTCCTCTCCTGACAACTATATTTTTGCTCATATAAGTAGTTAGCAAAACATGTGGAGCTTTTAAGTTATTCAATGAGGAACTTTTTTTTAGTGAGTACTGTACCTCCTGGTATATCCAAAGGGGAATAAAAGTGTTTGCTTAGATACTATTTTTTTAACTTCACATGTGAGGTGGGATGTGATGAAGTTTGAAGTCGGCGGCCGTGTGGGATGCTGGCCGAACTCGGACTTCAGTACATCCCACCGCTACGGTTAGTAGCTGGTTGGTTGGTACTTCATCTCCGTCCACTTCACTTCTCTCCAAGGCTTAGTACACAGACCCCTAAGACCCTTATGTATTAAGCCTTGGAGAGTGATAAAGTGGACTGAGATAAAGTACCAACAAACCAGCTACTAACTATCATTTTTACAAACAGCCTATAACATGGCAGTTAAGAGCTGATTGGCTGGGATTTTATCTCCGTCCATTTCGTCTCTCTCAAAGGCTTAGTACTTGATGAAAGAAGAGTTCTCTGCTACACAAACGCCAGTCTTCCTGTGCTCCAGGGAATCTTCATGCCAAGATGGCCATCGAGATCTCTACTGTGCATGTGCAGTGTACAGATCATTGCTTCTTTAAGGATCATAAAAGAAGAAAAATATTGAGGTAAGTCTTCATTTAGTGTTAGGAGCAAAGCTCGCTAAAGGTACAAATATGCAACTGGACTAACCACGTCGCGATCTAAATAAACTTTTGCATTCAAGAAAAATGCTGACTGCATGTAGCACATAAATACTGGCCAGCTTTATTTCTGCACTGCAATTTAAAGTTCAGTTAGTACATGACCCTCCCAAACTCTACATCTGTCTGCACTTTTTACGTTTCTTTTCATATACGTAGCACAACATTGTTTTGTTGAAGAGCAAAGTTCCTCCTTTCAGTTAGATTTACATGAAACTGTAAATAGGTCCTCATTTAATATTACTGTATATACTGTAGACATTTCAAAAATCCCATTGTGAAAATGCATATTATTCAGAACTGATCATGTTATCTAGCACTCATCCATTTTAATGCAGAATTTGAAATATTTTTTTATTTTATTTTCTCGATTAATGATATTAGTAGGTTGATCATGTCTGTGGTTTAGTGATTGTCAGGTATCATTGTGGTAGTCATAGTACTGCCACAGTGATAACGACCTGTACTATATATGGGAAGGGTTATAAGGAATTACTTTTCTTCCGCTCACTGAATAACAAAATAAGTTTGGAATTTATTGTCAGCCCGTAACCACTTGTAACACTGAGAATGCTAATATGTTGTACTACAGTCTCTGCCTATTCTGTGTCCTGTAAGTGCCCAAATCAATCTTACTGTAAGATTTTATTATAACATATAAATGGTTTCAGTAGATTAAAAAAATAAACAAATTATATATAAAACAGCACCATGTTAGAACTGTACAGAGTATATTTAGTCTGTGTAATCATTCACATCAGTTTATTCCCACGACAAACTGCTGATAAGACATAAAATGCAAGCAAACACAAAAATAAATATGTGCATTGTCTACACAGGAAGATGAGAAATAGTCTAGGTCATCATCAGAATGAGCACTGATGAAATAAAAAACAATTCCAAAAATCATGCAAAATGATGCAAACAACTGTATATATTTCCCTAATGGATAGAATATTTTAGTGCCTTACAGGTGTCTGTGTTGTTATAATTGTCTATAATTTTCTTTTCTTTTTTCTAATTGAGTACACCTACACTATTAAAAAGACAACAACAAAAATGATCCATCATTGGGTATTGTGACTATTGTCACATTGGGCATTTTCACAGAGAGTAAATCTAATCAAATATAATGATTTTTTAAAACACTTGTGGGCAACAATCAGAAACGTTATTGGAATTATATATTTATGACTATAGTTAACTGGAAAATTTGCCAAGTCTAATACACTGAAAGCTTCCTCAAGACAACTTGTCAGGAGTAAAGCCAGGTTTTCTGTCACTCAGTTTGTGTGTGTTTTTTCACTAACTCATTGGCTGATCTTTTCTATACATCAATTTCTCATTATCTTATTAGTAAGAGATTAATATTCTCCACTATGTAGGATTAATTCTGCCCCCGCCTGCAATGTAGCCACACTCAATGAGCGTGGCTCTATCTGTAGGGATGTATGTGTTCCAAATTACTGCCTTGCCCTGAGTGCCAAAAATCCTAGTTTTGACCCTGACTAGAACCGACATTTTTTGTAATGGGACTCACACATTGTATGTGTAATCATTTTAATGCAAATATATGTCGTATCCAGTGCTGCAGAACCATACACATTCCTATCTCTTAACTCCTTGGAACTTTTTCTCCCAGGCTGCAGACCAGTCCTGTTAAATGTATTTATTTTTTTATTGTACAATGATGCAACCGCAGCCAGGGGTGTGTTACCTGGTCAGGTCGCATCACATACAGGCTCTTGCCCCCTTTCTCCTGCTGCAGCGTCTCCCCACGAAAATTATATCACAGTCCGTGATTGTCAACATCTCTTCTGAAATCGCATCTACGAGTGCCTTGCGTGCGGCTCTGGAACTAAACATGCAATTCCCACTGTAGTGGTAGTGCTTCTTATGCAATGCCCACTGTAGTTGTAGTGCTTCTTATGCAATGCCCACTGTAGTTGTAGTGCCCTCTATGAAGTGCCCACAGTTGTAGTACCCCTTATGCAGAGCCCATAGTAGTGGCGCCCTTTATGCAATGCCCCCAATGCAATACCCCAATTAGTAGTTCCCCCCCTGTAAAAATGGCCCCTATAGTAGTGACTTCAGAGGTAATGCGCCCATTAGAAGTGTCCCCTGTAATAGTGCCTCCAGTAGTAATGCCGCAGTATTAATGCCTCCTGTAGTAGTGCCCCTGTAGTAGTGAACCCAGTGGTAATGCCCCCAATGGTAATGCTCCCATCAGAAGTGCCAGCATCTCCCTTCGTCACCGGGCTGACATCTTGGGTTAGATGGGCTGGAGGAGGTGGAACTGGTTCCTTCTCCAAATGGCTCACTTTAACCCGTGGTAGTCACCTTCCTCTAAGCATCATCCCACTGTGTCTCACTGCCCCCCCCCCCTCCCCATGTCCTCACTAATATTCCGAGTTATTTTTTTAAATGCTGCAACACTAATCAGAAAAGTCTTAGCTCTAAGAAGAAAACAGACAAGAGCAGTGCTGGATGTTTTATATAATAGATATATTATGTGTATATTATGTGTATACACAGTATCACCTATAAAATGAACACTTTCAAAAACTAAAGTTCCTCTCCTGACAACTATATTTTTGCTCATATAAGTAGTTAGCAAAACATGTGGAGCTTTTAAGTTATTCAATGAGGAACTTTTTTTTAGTGAGTACTGTACCTCCTGGTATATCCAAAGGGGAATAAAAGTGTTTGCTTAGATACTATTTTTTTAACTTCACATGTGAGGTGGGATGTGATGAAGTTTGAAGTCGGCGGCCGTGTGGGATGCTGGCCGAACTCGGACTTCAGTACATCCCACCGCTACGGTTAGTAGCTGGTTGGTTGGTACTTCATCTCCGTCCACTTCACTTCTCTCCAAGGCTTAGTACACAGACCCCTAAGACCCTTATGTATTAAGCCTTGGAGAGTGATAAAGTGGACTGAGATAAAGTACCAACAAACCAGCTACTAACTATCATTTTTACAAACAGCCTATAACATGGCAGTTAAGAGCTGATTGGCTGGGATTTTATCTCCGTCCATTTCGTCTCTCTCAAAGGCTTAGTACTTGATGAAAGAAGAGTTCTCTGCTACACAAACGCCAGTCTTCCTGTGCTCCAGGGAATCTTCATGCCAAGATGGCCATCGAGATCTCTACTGTGCATGTGCAGTGTACAGATCATTGCTTCTTTAAGGATCATAAAAGAAGAAAAATATTGAGGTAAGTCTTCATTTAGTGTTAGGAGCAAAGCTCGCTAAAGGTACAAATATGCAACTGGACTAACCACGTCGCGATCTAAATAAACTTTTGCATTCAAGAAAAATGCTGACTGCATGTAGCACATAAATACTGGCCAGCTTTATTTCTGCACTGCAATTTAAAGTTCAGTTAGTACATGACCCTCCCAAACTCTACATCTGTCTGCACTTTTTACGTTTCTTTTCATATACGTAGCACAACATTGTTTTGTTGAAGAGCAAAGTTCCTCCTTTCAGTTAGATTTACATGAAACTGTAAATAGGTCCTCATTTAATATTACTGTATATACTGTAGACATTTCAAAAATCCCATTGTGAAAATGCATATTATTCAGAACTGATCATGTTATCTAGCACTCATCCATTTTAATGCAGAATTTGAAATATTTTTTTATTTTATTTTCTCGATTAATGATATTAGTAGGTTGATCATGTCTGTGGTTTAGTGATTGTCAGGTATCATTGTGGTAGTCATAGTACTGCCACAGTGATAACGACCTGTACTATATATGGGAAGGGTTATAAGGAATTACTTTTCTTCCGCTCACTGAATAACAAAATAAGTTTGGAATTTATTGTCAGCCCGTAACCACTTGTAACACTGAGAATGCTAATATGTTGTACTACAGTCTCTGCCTATTCTGTGTCCTGTAAGTGCCCAAATCAATCTTACTGTAAGATTTTATTATAACATATAAATGGTTTCAGTAGATTAAAAAAATAAACAAATTATATATAAAACAGCACCATGTTAGAACTGTACAGAGTATATTTAGTCTGTGTAATCATTCACATCAGTTTATTCCCACGACAAACTGCTGATAAGACATAAAATGCAAGCAAACACAAAAATAAATATGTGCATTGTCTACACAGGAAGATGAGAAATAGTCTAGGTCATCATCAGAATGAGCACTGATGAAATAAAAAACAATTCCAAAAATCATGCAAAATGATGCAAACAACTGTATATATTTCCCTAATGGATAGAATATTTTAGTGCCTTACAGGTGTCTGTGTTGTTATAATTGTCTATAATTTTCTTTTCTTTTTTCTAATTGAGTACACCTACACTATTAAAAAGACAACAACAAAAATGATCCATCATTGGGTATTGTGACTATTGTCACATTGGGCATTTTCACAGAGAGTAAATCTAATCAAATATAATGATTTTTTAAAACACTTGTGGGCAACATCTGTACTAATGGTATACCCACTGACTTACATGTTTGACTACAGACATCATTAAATCAACATCCCAGTGAAATTTCAGATGTATAAATTTTCACGTTTTATTTGCTACCTGAAATATTTCTGTCTGCAGAAAGCTAAGAAATGTGACTATTCAGCTGTAGAACGTTACCTGTGAAGCTGCGTTCTTTATTTGTGTGCATTGTGTCTTTAAATGAATAAGTAGAAGCAAACATCTCCTCCACTGACTGTCACTCTGTCTGCTCATCATTCTCATAATTCAGTTTATTGACCATATATAATTAAATCTCTTAATTCATGTATTCCATTTCCACATGTTTCATCTGTTGAAAGGTTTTTGTACCAGTGTACATCACAGTGCTCCAGCTACTATAAGACACAGTAAGGGAGACCCATACAAAAACCTCCTGCTGGTCACTTTCTCAGAGATCTTCTGACAAAAGTACAGTTATGGGGGTCATTCCGAGTTGATCGTACGCTGCAAATTTTTGTAGCCCGTGCGATCAGATAGACGTCGCCTATGGGGGAGTGTACTGTAGCTTAGCAAGTGTGCGATCGCATGTGCAGGGGAGTGGGGCAAAACTGTTTTGTGCAGTTTCTGAGTAGCTCTGAACTTACTCAGCTGCTGCAATCTCTTCAGCCTGTCAGGTCCTGGAATTTACGTCAGACACCCGACCTGCAAACGCCTGGACACGCCTGCGTTTTCCTCTCTACTCCCAGAAAATGGTCAGTTGACACCCAGATCCGCCTCCCTGCTGCCAATCTTCTTGCGGGCTCGGTTGTGATGGCTGCGCTCGCTGTTCTTGTCGCTTCCTGGCGCCGGCCATCGCCAGGCAACTACGCGCATGCGCATTGCCACCCACGCGCATGCACAGTTGTGACCCGTTCGCACGGCTGCGAAAAATTGCAGCGTGTGAACGGGTCAGAATGACCCCCTATGTGCTGAGAGAAAAACCCCATCATATTATCATATTAATATAATATTTAAATTATTAATGTTCATTATATTAATTAAAAAAGTCCAAATTATTCCACCTACTGATATACATTTATTATGGATTTTTTTTATAGAAATAATTATTGTATCTTATTTCAATCTAAAACTATACACTCGTAGTTAGCGAACAGAAAAACATGATAAAAATCCCAGAACTGATTTACAGTACCTTAGTGCAATGGTTTCCTCCAGAATGAACATACAAGCTTAGGTTCGTGACATAGATTGTTGCACAGTGGTAGTTGTTATCACAGTGATTAAAGATTGGTTAAAAACATCAGCCACTTTGGGACAGGCATTTCCTTATTCAACTTTTATTATTGAGAGTGCGCGGTTATCTTATAACCACAACCAAATTTAGACATCCAGAATATTTTATTTATTTTATTCTGCATGCTATGTGCAGAGCCACTGATATGAGGAAAGGGTCCTGGGCTTGTTGGAGGTGCCCAGTGGAGGCTCGTGTTGCACCCCTTGTCCCATAACATGCAGTGGCACTTCCATAGGGAGAGAAGAGACTGCTGCAGCCTCTCTGCCCAGCCCAGAACTCTCTCATTGCTTGAAGTGCGATGGGAAATGGGGGGAAAGCGGTCGAACACACTTGCCCCCCATGTGCCCCACTGACCAGTCACCGGCACCCCAACTTTCCGGTACGCATGGTATATATTTAATGAAAGTTAGGAGGAGGCCTGGCCACACCTCCCCAAGTTGAACACGTCCCCCAGTAGCGGGGCCTGGCAAGTCTGTCGGCAACACTGGTTATATGCCCTCAGTAGAAATAAAATGTTACTTGAAATGTTCTTGGAAAATCAGAAATGTGATGGGAAATAAATATATATTTATGACAATAGTTAACTGGAGAATCTCCAAGTCTAATATGCTGAAAGCTTCCTTAAGACAACTGGTCAGGACGTGAAGCCAGGTTTTCTGTCACTCAGTTTGTGTGTGTTTTTTCACTAACCCATTGACTGATCTTATCTATACTTTTTCTGACAAGAGTGTGCGCCAGTCACGTGTGGTGGGGAGAGGCAGGTGAGGCAGAGCCTTTCCTGTCATTTTAACATTTGTGCCAGAGTTTTGACTGTATAAAGTATATGAAAACTACAAAGCATATGTTATAAATATCTTCTTTGTATTATTCTAATAATTTTTATAGTCAAAAGTCTATGGCTGCCTCACCTGCTTATCTTTTCCGCACATCTCTGATCAAAACCCACCAAATTTCCAGGAGTTTATACTGCCGCACCTTTGCATAATGCCCACATGTACCCTTTGGCTCATATATTGTGTGCAAATCTGGCTCTGGTACTAGCCAGTGCCTCCTGAGCCATTTACCTCACCGCATGTCCCTGATGTGCGCTCATTTTATTAACCCCAGTCTGATATACACCAAAACCACCAGAAAAGTTTTGCAAAAAATTTGCTTTTTATTTTCTATTAATCAATAAAAAGAATTTTTCTTTATTACTGGTGACATATTTCTTATAAAAAAATATCACAGATATATAAGCAAGAGTATCACATGAATAAAAACACATACAGAAAAAACAATCTACTAATATACTTTGCACAATTATAATGGCAAATGTGGGGTGTCCTTTTTCAATAACATATATCCTGTTTTGTGGATCACAGGTATTTATAATGGGCCCTTTGTAGATGATCATTTTTTTTTCTTCCTGAAACAGATATATGTAGTGGCGCCACTGCAACATGAACTATATGGAGGATTTATCGCTTTATTCCAGTGGCTGGGAAATCAGCAGTGAAGTCAGGTTTGTTAGATCATATGCATACTCTGAGACTGCGCTCGGTATCTCACCACTATAGTAGTAGGTAGCGGTGACCTCCTCATTTGATCCCCAGGCACGCCATGCCAGTGGCTGGGTATGTCCCAATTGTAATTTCAGTCCCAGTGCCGGTGTGTGGCTACAGCTCCAAACACGCTGATGATTAGTACTGTTTTTCTCCTGCAAGTGGGCTGGGACCGCCCAATAGTCAGCAGTGGATAGTTGAATACATCCTTAGCAATGGCACCTTTGGTAAAGCTTTCAGCAATAGCAAGCAAAGTAACAGTAGCAGAAATTCTTTCTCCAGTGTTGCTCCTGTATGTGGGAGCTTTTACAATGTTTAAAAAAGCTCCCACATATAGAAGGCTGGAGCTCACCCAACCCATCTCTTTTGCTGATGTCTGGTACAGGGATTGTGACCAGGCTCCATGCCTGCGCCATTGAAGAACAATGTGTGAGGGGCCTGCTGCCACCACCTTGAGGAGGAGCAAGGAAAAGATCCAAGTAAATGATGGTGGTGAGCAGTGGCGTAAGTTCGTCCCAGTCGCCCGGAGGCATGATAAATGTTGGTGCCCCCCTACATATACACACACATACCAAATGTAGCTATCCGGCACTAAGGGTGAACAGTAGCAGCGTGCTCAGGTACCTTTCCCAATAGTAATACAGATACACATAAAAAGTGGACGCACTCCAAGTCAGTCATTACAATAAAACAGACACCAGCATACCTTTATAGTACACCTACAGTGCTCCCTCACCCACCAGCAGGTCTCGATGGAGATGCTTTGGCGCAGCGGTGTGCCGATATATATAAAAAACACACAAACACCTCATTCACTTAAAAGCACACACATGCCGCTTTCACTTTAGCAAACACATGCCTTTCACTTACACACATGCACACACACGCCTCTCACTTACACACACACACACACACACACACACACACACACACACACACATTCAGAAATGGACACCCCTCCATATAATTGTAAGGTAGCGTGTACCCAGACCAGGTGTGTGCTCTGTACATAGGTGGTCATTCCGAGTTGATCGCAGCTGGCAACTTTTAGCTGCTGCTGCGATCATTAGTCCACGCCTATGGGGGGAGTGTATTTTAGCTTAGCAGGGCTGCGATCGCTTGTGCCACCCTGCTCATCTAAAAAAATGTAAAGCAAAAGAAGACCAGCCATGGACATACTTACCCTGTGCGATGGATCCAGCGATGATGGGCCCGGCTTTGACGTCACTCCTCCGCCCTCCGTTGTCCTGGACACGCCTGCGTTTTACTCACCACTCCCCGAAAACGGTCTCCAACGGTCTGGAACCGCCCTGCCACGCCTCCTCCCTGTCAATCTTCTTAGCGGTTGCCTCTGCGACCACTTCCGTCGGTAGGCGTGACGTAACCTGGTGAACGTCGCGCACAGCGTCTGCCGTGCATGCGCATTCCGCACCCGTTCGCACCGCAGCGAGAAACTGCTGCGTGCGAACGGGTCGGAATGACCCCCATTGTCCTGTAGAAATGCTCAAATGCCTCCTTTAATCCTTGCCTCTCACACACGTGCCTCTTACTTACACACACGTCTCACACATATGCCTCTCACACACACAGATGCCTCTTACTTACACACATGCCTCTCACTTATACACACACGCCTCTCTCACACACACACACACACACACACACACACACACACACACACACACACACACACACACACTTACACAGACGCACACCTCTCACTTACACACACATACACACATGCCTCTCACACACATGCCTATCACTTACACACACACACAGATGCCTCTCACTTACACACACACGCCTCTTTTACTTGAACACACAACTTTCCTTAAAAACACACACACCTCACTTAAAACATGCACACACAAAACACAGTGCTTCCAACATTTATCAAAGCCCCTCAGCACCCCCAACTACACCTTCCCCACCACAGTGCAGCTTGAGGCCAGTGCCTACCTTTGGCTATCATCAGCCTGAGGGAGGAACAGAGAGCTTCACTCGGCTGGCTTGCTTAACTGGAAGGGAGCGGGAGGAGCTGCGCTCTGGAGCTCCCCCTAGCTGCAGCCAGTGCCAGCTCTCTATATACAGGAGGCAGCTTCCGTGTCACGGACACAGCTCCTCCGTCTGTAAGAATCATAAAAAAAAAGTAGCAGCGAGCTATCGTCAGTGGAGGAGAAGTGCCCCCTTGAGGTCAGGAGCCCGGCAGCAGCTGACTCCACTCCCTCCCACAGTTCCGCCCCTGGTGGTGAGATAGGTAACTCAAAAACAGGCTGCATCTATAAGGGGGAGACACATAGGTTGCTGCAGTGATATCGGGGGGGGGGGGGGGGGGAAATTACTGCCTTGCCTTGGGTGACAAAAATCTTAGTTTCGGCCCTGACTAGAACCCACAATTTTTTTTCATTGGGGCTCACACGTTGTTGGTGAAATTATTTTTAATGAAAATTGATGTTGTACCCAGCGCTGGAGAAACACACATGTACCTATGTCTTCACCCCATGGGACTTTTTGGGAAGTCCCTTATTCTCACAGGCCACAGGACAGTTCTTTTAAATGTATTTATTGTTTTATTGTACAATGATGGGACCGCAGCCAGAGGTACGTTACCTGGCCAGGTAGCATCATATAAGGCCTGCAAGCCCCACTCTTGCCCCCTCTGTATGTGCAGAACAGACTTCCTCCTGCTGCAGTGGCCCACTGGAAGTGATGTCACAGTCCGTGAATGTCGACATCACTTCTAAAATCGCGCCCCCCAAATTACTTGCGAATGGCATTCCAGGGCACATGCGCTGGAACAAGATGTGTTGGGAGGGGAACATCGATCACCTCCCAAGCACATCTATGCTGAGATGGGCAGAGATCAGCTACAGCAGGTTGGATATATATTAATAATAATCTAAAAATCCCCAACATATATGGAACATTGGGTGGGGGCGTACATAACTGCCACTCATTGTCAATGGGGGTGAGAGTGGGGGTTCTGCCGGGGGATCTGTTAAAACCAGTGTTTGTGTGGGGTGACAATTCGGGAGATCTTATGCTACTATGGGGAATATTTGTGATGGGGTGGGAAGTAAAATAATAATAGGGGCCTACGGACATAGTGTTGGGAGAGAGGGGTGCAAAACACCCCCTAGGTATATATATATATATATATATGTGTGTATGTATATATATATACAGGTTGAGTATCCCATATCCAAATATTCCGAAATACGGAATATTCCGAATTACGGACTTTTTTGAGTGAGAGTGAGATAGTGAAACCTTTGTTTTTTGATGGCTCAATGTACACAAACTTTGTTTAATACACAAAGTTATTAAAAATATTGTATTAAATGACCTTCAGGCTGTGTGTATAAGGTGTATATGGAACATAAATGAATTGTGTGAATGTAGACACACTTTGTTTGATGCACAAAATTATAAAAAAATATTGGCTAAAATGACCTTCAGGCTGTGTGTATAAGGTGTATATGTACATAAATGCATTCTGTGCTTAGACTTAGATCCCATCACCATGATATCTCATTATGGTACGCAATTATTCCAAAATACGGAAAAATCCCATATCCAAAATACCTCTGGTCCCAAGCATTTTGGATAAGGGATACTCAACCTGTATATATATATATATATATATATATATATCTTTAAAAGTAACTTGTTAACTTTATTAAATAAAAAAATGCCAATTTCTGGGTAGTTAGGGGGAAAAAATTGTCAGTTAAGTGGTTAATAAATAATATGTCACACTTATCAAGTAAAATACAATACAGTGCAGGCATAAACACAAAATAAGAGATTTACGTTCAGTTACGCACAGACATTTATTGCCTTCCCCAAAATGTCAATCTGCATTTGTGGCATACACCAACTACCAAATATGAATTACATAATGTGAATAGATCACAGCAGTCATGCTAATGACAGTAATAGTAACAGTCAGAGGGATCAAGATATACACATCCAATTATTATTATTATTATTATTATTATTATTATTATTATTATTATTATTATTATCATCAGTGTGTATTTTGCATCAGTCAAGCACCAACAATTTATATGCCTCCAGACAGGGGCATATGATGTCTGTTGTGGACTGCATGAGACTCATTTACATGATCATTCACTTACTTACTGTACACAGCCAATATATTTCTTTACATAAATTTAGAAAGCTATGGGGCTGAGATATGCTAGTATACATTAGCTCTGTAAAGTTCAGCTTGTGCCCTACAGACAATACCTTCTATAGATGGCATAACCTATAGAAGCTAATGGGCCTCGTACCGCAGAACTCCCATGAGAGGGGATGTACAGAGTGTCACGGCCCACAGGACAGGAAGCCGGAGTATACCTGTCCACGCGTTGTGGCCGTTCCCTTGGCGGCGCTGTGGCTGGCAGGCGGCATAATGGCCTATGCAGAGGGGCCAGCGGGCAGTAGGGTAGTGGAGTGGCTGTGTACAGGCGGCGCAGGGCTCAGGGTGCCGCCATCTTGGTGCTGACCACATGTTCCTGCTGGGCCAATCAGAGGCATGTTGCTGCTAATCCTGCTGTAACCAATCCCAGGTGGGGGCACGGTATTTATAGGAGCATTCTGATGTCAGTGCAACGTTCTCTGCAGCTTGTTTGCAAGTTTGCTCTCTGACTCCCAGTTTCCAGAGTTTTTGCCCTTTGTTCCTGGTTCCAGAATCACAGCTCTGTCTCCAGAGTCCCTACCCATTAGGCACATACACTCCTGGGGCTAGCACGGCACTGTACAAGTCCAACAGCCAGCACTGATCCGCCGCAAGTCGCCTCCGTCACTGCCCAGAATGCGAGTGTCGACACAGCCGCGGATCACGGTATACCGGTTCCTGCATCTCCTCTGAAGCCGTCAGTTCGGACCGCCAGTTCCGACTTCATCCTTCTTATTTCATTATCTCATCTTTCATTGTCATACACTTCCTGCGAAGGAACTTTATTCAACCAGCCCGCTTCCTTCCAGTAGAGTTCATTTCTCCAACCAAATCCAGTCCGGGAATATCCGTTCCAGCTAGTACTGTACTTCCGTCAGAGAAGCAAAAATGAAGACGCTCTAAAAAGTACAAAAATAAAGATGAACAGAAAAAGGGTAATAATGTATTCAGTATAATAAAATCAAGTGCTGATAACAGAAAGAGACAGATGGAAAGACATGGAATACAAGGGCGGAAAGAAGAGGAGAAAAAGAGTAGGGGCAGTGAGGAGTTTTCCCTAGGTATGTGAGGCATGTACCTAGGGGCTTCACTTACTGTGGGCCGCACAACATGTCTTAGAGCCCCGCCACTGGCTGGTCACAAAATCCAGCAACTGGGATGATTCCATTGAATTTTCCCAGCTGCCACCTGTGTTTACAATTTCCATGGTATGGATGCAGATTCCTATCAGCAGCAGAGAAGGGGGAAGACTGGGGAAGGAGACAGCCCTCTTATGCTCTTTCTTGTGTCATGTCACCCCACTGAGCCAAAATCTGGTCTGCATCAGGCGGCTACCTATGTAGAGCTTGTGGACCATCACTCAATGTTTCATCCTGGAGTAATTTTGCCATTGTGCATGATTAAATTAAAATTCTATTCTATTTTGATAATATGTAATTGGTTTTATTTAAAGATTATTATCCATATATATCTTCATAGTTGCATATTTCATATATAAAAATAAATAAATAGAAGTTGGTAATTTAGGGCAATAATTCATAGACAGTAATTTTATTCTGACCCATTAGAAATGTACACTAGTGCGATACACTAGTGCAATATTGCCTGTTTTCATGCAATGGAGACAAATTGTTGAGATGGATTGCATGAAAAGTGTCACATTGCATGTCCTTTTTGTGCGATTGCGATGCAATGCGCTTTCCCGTGTGGCTCCCATCGCAATCGCAGATCACACGTGCTGCACGTTAGATTTATCTCAATTGCATGGAAATAGGTTTAATAACATTAGATTGCGTGAGATAAATCTCATGTAAAAATACACTCAAGTAGCAAATTGCAATCGCAGGCCTCCCAGGAAGCTCCCAGCCAGATTGCAGGAAAATGACATGCAAGTAATTTCTGAGATGCATCTCCCTAGTGTATGGGGCCCTAAGATTCTTTGTGAAAAAATTACATGCAATTTGTGAAAGCAATGCAGACCATTCAGTGTGAGTAACCCCAGGTATTTATATGTGAAGATTATAAAGGATTCAGCCTTTTACTACCACTTACTCTGCTTTTACATAAATATTAATAGTTAAGTGTTAACAACATATTGTTTTAATGTTTTATTGCACAGTGTAGCCTGACACATTTTACTTATCTTTATATCACTTACTATTTGGAGATAACATGACGATAAAAATAATTTTAATATTATTGAAATAAAATGTAAGTTTTCAGATATTCCACCAAGTTTCAGATTTAGAACAGTCTGGGAATTGTATAAAAACATTATACAGGTTCCAAAAGTTATTTCTGCAGTGTTATCTTTTTTCCCCTCTTTCTGTGAGCACCCCAATATCAGAATTTTCTATTCCTGCCTTGAGTTGGTCAGTAAATTATATTTTGGGGTGTACTGTAACAGTTAGAGACAGTGAATATATAAATGTGTATATTCATTTGGCAATGAATAGCTGACTGTCTACTTTTATGTATATAATTAATGTACTAAGCTGAAAGGTTTTTGTATCAGTATTTGTCATAGTGCTGCCCCAGTTATACACAGTGATACATACTGATACAAATATTCCTCTTAATTTCTCTGCATTATTTCTGTTCATTCCATCAGTGTTTAGTGTTGTATTTTCTGCCCATAAAATATGAAAATAAAACCTCCACAACATTTTCAATTTACACAGACATTCTCGCAGATAAAGATAAGCAATGGAATATAAGGTCTAACATTATATACTACCATTAATTTACCTAGATTGTTAATTAAATTTACGTTATATAAATGAGGAGCTGGTGAAGCTATTATTTAAATTTGTCCACATATAGTTATTATTACACTTATGTGGAACGTGACTAATATCACACGTAAGCAATACAAATAATGCATATGGATGAATTGAATACATAAAATAAGTTACTTAACAGTATTATGAGTTTTCTTTAGACCTACATTTTGGTAATTCAGCTAAACTCATAAGCTTAGTGTTTCAAACTGTAAATCTGCCCCGATGAACACGGAAGCATCATATAACACACTTACCTTATATGAAGACTTTCTTCATAATCCAAGTGGTTTAACCATAATTATAAATGGATTAGTCTTTTGATTGATTGTAAAACAGTTTTGAACAGTGACACAGAATTGTGCTACACCATTAATTTATGGCAACAGTTTATTCAGTTCTGAAATGTTGAGAGTTTGTGGTCGGCTCATAACCACATGATCCCCTTGGAAAGCACAGCTGGTGACTTACAGACACTGTGAGGGAACTTTATCAAAGCCTGAAGAAAGATAAAGTGAAGGGAGATAAAGTATTAAGCGGTTTATGTACTAAGCCTCAGAGAGAGATAGCGGAGACATAGGCCCCTAAGACTCCTATTTGCTAACCTTGGAGAGAGATAAAGTGGACTGAGATGAATTACCAACCAACCAGCTACTGTAATTTTTTAAACACAGCCTGTAACATGGTACAGGCTGGCTGGGAGTTTATCTGAATCCATTTCATCTCTCTCCAAGGCTTAGTACACAATGAAAGAGGACTTCTCTACTTCACAAACTCAAGTCTTCCTGTGTTCCAGGGAAGCTTCATGCCCTATACCAAGATGGCCGTCGAGATCTCTACTGTGCATGTGCAGTATACAAATCATTGCTTCTTTAAGGATCATAAAATAAAAATATTGAGGTAAGGCTTCATTTAGTGTTAGGAGCAAATCTCGCTAAAGGGTACAAATATGCAACTGGACTAACCACGTTGCGATCTAAATACAATTTTGCATTAAAAAAGATGCTGACTGCATTTCCATGTAGCACATAAATACTGGCCAGATTTATTTCTGCACTGCAACTTAAGGTTCAGCTAGTACATGACCCTCCCAAACTCTACATCTGTCTGCACTTTTTACATTTCTTTTAATATACGTAGCACAACATTGTTTTGTTGAAGAGCAAAGTTCCTCCTTCCAGTTAGATTTACCTCAAACTGTAAATGAGGTCCTAAATTAATATTACTGTATATATTGTAGACATTTCAAAAATACCAAAATGTATGTTATTCAGAACTGATCATATGTTATCTAGTACTCATCCATTTTAATGCAGAATTTGAAATCATTTTTAATTTTATTTTCTCTATTAATGATATTCGTAGGTTTACCATGTCTATGGTTTAGTGATGGTCATGTATCATTGTGGTAGCCATAGTACTGCCACAGTGATAACGACCTGTACAAAATATATGGGAAGGGTTATAGGCAATTACTTTCCTTCCGCTCACTGAGTAACAAAATAAGTATGTAATTTGTGATCAGCTCTTAACCACTTGCAACACTGAGAACGCTAAGGTTTTGGGCAACATCTGTACTCGTGGTATACCCACTGGCTTCCATGTTTGACTACAGACATCATTAAATCAACTTCCCAGTTGCAAAATTTATAAACGTTCCCATTTTATTTGGTACCTGAAATATTTCTGTGCCTTCAGAAAGCTAAGACTAGAAATGTGACTAGTTAGCTGTAGAACGTTACCTGTGAAGCTGGCATCTTATTTGTGTACCTTCTGTTTTGAAACGAATAAGCAGAAGGAAAGTGTGAACACTTAAAAATCTTCTTCACTGACTGTCACGCTGTCTGCTCATCATTATCATAATCCAGGTATGTGACCTTATATAATGAAATCTCTTCATTCATGTATTCAGTTTCCACATGTTGCATCTGTTGAAAGGTTTTTGTACCAGTGTACATCACAGTGCTGTACCCGCTATAATACACAGTAAGGGAGACCCATACAAAAACCTCCAGCTGGTCACTTTCTCAGCGATCCTCTGACAAAAGTACAGTTATGCGCTGAGATTAAAAAAAACCCATCATATCGTCATATTATATAATATTTTACTTATTTATGTACATTAATTAATAAGTCCAAATTATTCCACCTACTGATATACATTTGTTATTGGATTTTTTTTTATATACTTAAATATTGTATATATACTTCTTATTGTATCTTATTTCAATCCAAAATTATACACTCATAGTTAGAGAAAAGAAAAACAAAATAAAAACTGCAGAACTGATTTATAGTACCTTAATGCAATGGTCTCCTCCAGCTTTTCATGAACGAACATACAAGCTTAGGTTTTTGACATAGATTGTTGCATAGTGGTAGTTGCCATCACAGTGTTTAAAGGTTGTTCAAAAACATCAGCCACTTTGGAACAGGCATTTCCTTGTTCAATGTTTACTATTCAGAGTATGCGGTCATCTTATAACCACAACCAAATTTAGCTGAGACATCCAAAATACTTTGGTTCCTTTTATTCTGCATGCTATAAAAAGTGACACTAAAATGGAAAGGAAGGGGGGTGGGGGGCAGGTACTCTTTACCTGGGCCTGTTAGAGGGGCCCAGTGGGGCCTGTGTTGTACCCCCCATAACCTGCAGTGGCACATCTGCCCCTCGGACCTGTCACCGGCACCCCTACTGTCCGGCGCACATAGTATATTTTTAATGTCATAGTTGGGAGGAGTTCTGGCAACACCTTCTCAAGTTGTCCATGCCCCACAGTACTGAGGCCAGACAGAGAAATCAAATGTTATTGGAAAATGAAAAACTTTCTGGTAAATAAATATGGATGATCTTTACTATATATCAATTTCTCATATGAGTAAGATATATCCAATATATTAGAATAACTCTGCCCATAACTAGAACAGGGCCACAAATAGGAAATCATGGATTTTAGGGGGCTCCCTCAAATTCCTTCAACCCATCTTTTTAGCTGATGTCCGGACTGGAGCTCCCCTGACCCATCTATTTAGCTGATGTCTGGTCCGGTGATTGTGAAAGGGCTCTGTGCCTGTCCCGCTGGACTAATTAGCGGGATGGAGGCACAGAGGGACAGGGATCACCTGGCACAATAAAGTTTTTTCCCTATCTGCACTGCACTGAAGAGCAGTGTGTGAGGGTCATGCTGCTGCCATAAGAAGAAGCAAGCAGAAGATCCAGGTAAGTGGTGGTGGGGGGAGGGGTAACACAAACACAGGCTTTTACTGAAGAGATATACTGTAGGAGGGAAAGACACAGGATGCTGCAGTGATATCGGAGGCGGTGTAAGTGTGTGTGCCAAATTACCGCCATGCCCCAGGTGTCAAAATTCCTAGTATTGGCCCTGACGAGAACCCACAATTCAGTCTGAACATCTGCCTTTCTGTTATTCAGGGCAAAGACTCAGATCAGCTCAGGTCTCCCCAGTAGTTAGTAGTCATCTACCTATATGACCACCATATAATGCAGAGAACATGCTGATCCGCTCTGTTAGTTCCTCCATTGGTTACCGGTATTCTACCATGTTAAATATAAAATACTTTTACTTACATACAAGTTAACCAAACTGCACCATCATACATCTCCTCACTCATCTCAAAATATCTCCCTACCAGACCTCTCCGCTCTGCACAAGATCTGCGTCTCTCATCCACATGTATTACCTGTTCCCACCCAAAATTACAGGACTTTACCTGGGCTTCACCCACTCTGTGGAATGCCCTCCCAAGCACAATAAGACTCTCCTCTAGTTTCCAAACCTTTAAACGTTCCCTGAAAACTCACCTCTTTTGACAAGCCTACAAAATTCCAGACCCACCTACATAACCTTCAATGCTTCCCTATCCAATTACATCCTCTCTGTACAGTCCACATAACCTCACATTTTGTCTTCCAACATTGCTGGGTAATCATATCATACAACCCATTAAGAAACTAGCAATTTGGTGGACCATTATGCCACAGGTAGCATCTATCCTTGTGTATCAATGCCTATTTCCCTATAGATTGTAAGCTTGCGAGCAAGGCCTTCCTACTTTTATCACTGCCTGTCTTTGCCCAGTTTTGTTCTATAACTGTTGTTCTAATTGTAAAGCGCAACGGAATATGCAGTGCTATATAAGAAACTGCTAATAAATAAAGAAATAAATAATAAATAAAATAGTGACAACCATACAATACATACTGTAGAGTATTGCAGTGAGTATTACAGTGATTGTAATATAATTCACAGAACATCACAGTGATTGCCATATAATGGAGAGAACATCACAGTGACCATTTTATAATGCATAGAACAGACTGACCACCATACAATGCAGAGAACATCAGTGGACACCATATAATGCAGAGAACATCACAGTGGCTGCCATTTAATGCAGACAGCATCAGCTACCACTATAAAATACATTGACCATCAGTGACTGCCATATAATACAGAGCGCCTCATTGACCACCATACAATACAGACAGTATTTTTAAACACTTTACAATATTTTTTCCTTCATCAATAGTTAGTACTTTCTCAAAATTGTATTAACTACTTTCAGTATCATTATAACAACCCTATTCTATGTAATTACTATTAGAGATGAGCGGATTCCTTTGGATCCCCGAACTTCTTAGATCTGAGGGAATCCAAGCCGTGGCTTGGGTTTTCCCACCAGGCTCATATTCCAAAGTGAGGCAAAGCATTCCTGGCATTGGATCTTGTGTGTTTTGGATTCTATCAAGTACCTCCCGCAGTGATTTGGGTGCCATTTCACACAGGGCCACCAGAGAGCTGCATGCTGATGGTCTGTGCTGGTGAATTGATGAATGTAGAGCTGACCTATCTGTCCATTCCAGTCCCCTCAGGCTTATTAGTGTTAATATTGGCCAATTGTTTTTTTTATTTTTTGTAGTGTACCACACTGGTGCTATGTAACCCTAGGTGTCACTCTGGTGCTGAGCATTGACCCTTGGTGCAACTGCAGACAGGTGTTGTATTTTTTTGTTACTGCCTGCAGTGCAGCTGCAGCCCAGAGCTCCATATAGGGCAAAATTAAACATTGAGGCACAGCACACTTGTGGTTTTATGCCACTGACCACAGTACAGCCCAGACCATTTACCCTTGGTGCACATTGGTATTTTTGTCACTGCCTAGTATACATTGCAGCCCAGAGCTCCTAATAAAGGGGAGCAGCGTTAACCTTTTTTTTGGTGCATAGTGCTTTTACTATCCGCCGCCAGGACTTCTGACAGTCTAAGCAGTTTCTAATCATGGCTGTTGATGAGCAGCAAGGAAGAGGTCAGTATTATGGAGGCATTTTAACTGCAGCTAGTCTGTAATCAAGCTCTCAGTGTGCATGTAGTTCAGCTGCAATTAGTCTGCTATCAAGGAAACTGGATTACATTGGTTCTTCTTCCTGCAAATAGTAGTCAGTTCCTGCATTCCCTGCAAGTTATAGTCTGTTCCTAGTGTTCAGTATGTTTGGTTCTGTCCTGCTCCCGGTCTGTTGTCTAATCAGATTACCTGTGCCAATTATTCTGTGTTCCTGGTTGAGTACCTCCCAGCCTGCTGTGATTGTGTTATCAGCCACATTACCACCATGTGGCCCAGCTGCGCTACAAGCCAGCAGTGTTCCCAGCCTGAGGCTTTGTTGTTTTACAAGCCTGCGGCCAAGCCGCGTTATCATTCATCTGTACCTCAGCCTACAGTTCAGCTGCACTATCTATAACCAGCTGCCATTCCTTTCTGCAGATCAGTTGTGCACAAGTCATTGGCTCCTATTCATCCCTGTGACTCTTACTTTCTAGTGCAGTCCTTACCGCAGCAAATTTCCATCATTACCTGTGGTCCACTCGCACTCCAATGTGCAATCATATCAGTGGAATTACCATCCCCACTGGCAACAAGGAACTCAGTGCTGCAAGTATGGTGGTATGGCATGGTACTGCGTACCGGTAAGAAATTCCCAGCTGGTACGCAGTACCACCGGGCCGCCACCTTGCAGACACCGGGTGTTAGAGAGAGGAGAGCGCAGAATGCGCCTCTCCTCTCCTGCCTGCCCACTCACTCCCCCCCTGTATCCGGCGGCACGTGTATTACACCGACTTATACGCCCATCCGTGATCCAATCAGAACTTGCGGACCGGCAGCCAATCAGGAGCCACCACTGCTGGGCCGCAAGCTCTGATCACGGACCAGCATCAAATATGATATACAGGACACCGCCGCTGCTGCAGGGGGACCTGGAGACCAGACTGAGGGCAGGAAGGGCGCGTGCTGCACTCTCCTCTCTGCAGCAGCAGCAGACAGTGCCGGCCCCAGGCAGCAGCAACGGTGAGTTGTACTGCTGGGGGCATATCTGGCACTGTGGGGGCATGTGTGTCTGGCAAAGTGGGGGCATATGTGGCACTGTTTGGGCATGTGTATCTGGCACTGTTTGGGATTATCTGCCACTGTTTGGACATATCTGGCACTGTGGGGCATATCTGGCACTCTTGGGGCATATGTGCATCTGGCACTGTGGGGCCATATCTAGCACTGTGGGGGATAGGGCACATGAAATCAGTACGGGTACCCCTCAGGGGTGTGTTATAAGTCCACTTTTGTTTTCTTTGTTTACCCATGATTGCATTCCCCAGGGTAATACAAATTCTATCATCAATTTTGCTGGTGACACCACTGTTGTGGGGCTCATCTCAGATGGTGACGAGAGGGCGTACCATGGCGAGGTTGAGGCCTTAGTCAAGTGGAGCAACAGCAACAAGTTGCTTTTGAAAAAAAAAACCAAAGAGATAATTATGGATTTCAGACGCCAGGGGAGATCTCAGCTGATTTCTTTAACTATCGAGAACTTAGCGGTTGAGCGAGTTAGAGATTTTAAACTCTTGGGCACTGTTATTTCAGATGATTTGTCATGAGCTACTAATATTGCATGTATTGCAAAGGAAGCCCAGCAGCACCTATTTTTCCTTAGGAAATTGAGCGCTGCAAACCTATCCAGGACAAATTTAGTTAGGTTTTATCGCAGTGTAATTGAAAGCGTGTTGACGTACTGTATTATAGTGTGGTATGGTAACAGCACCAAGGGTGAGCGGAAGATACTGGAGCGTGTTGTACATACAGCTAGGAGTATCGTTGGCTGTGAGCTTCCGTCAATTGATGATATATATGTTGAAAATTGCCTATGCAAAGGAAAAAGCATTATACAAGATTGTTATCATCCAAACCATTGCATCTTTTCCCTTCTTCTTTCCAGTACACGCTTCAGGTGTATTAGAACGAGAACATTTTCGTTTTAAGTAGTTTCTTTCCATCTATTATTGTTTGTCTTAATTTGACTGGTGATTTGTAATGGTTTATGTGAATGACCCAGATATTAATTTTGTTGTTTCTTTTTTCAATGACAATAAAAATATCTATCTATCTATCTATCTATCTATCTATCTATCTATCTATCTATCTATCTATCTATCTTTCTTTATCTGGCACTGTGTGGGCATATCTGGCACTCTGGGGGTATATCTGGCACTCTGTGGGCATGTGTATCTGGCACTGTTTGGGTATATCTGGCACTGTGGGGGCATGTGTATCTGGCACTTTGGGGGCATATCTAGCACTGTGGGGGCATATCTGGCACTGTGGGGGCTTGTGTATCTGGCAAAGTGGAGGCATATCTGGTACTGTTTGGGCATATCTGGCCCTGTGGGGGCATATCTGTCATGCTGGGGTATACGTGTATCTGGCACTGTGGGGGCATGTGTATCTGGCACTGTTTGGGTATATCTAGCACTGTGGGGGCATATCTAGCACTGTGGGAGCATATGTGTATCTGGCAATGTGGGAGCATATATATATCTGGCACTGTGGGAGCATATGTGTATCTAGCACTGTGGGGGCATGTGTATCTGGGAAAATGGAGACATATCTGGCACTGTGGGGGCATATCTGGCACTGTGGGGGAATATGTGTATCTGCCACTGTGGGAGCATATGTGTATTTGGCACTGCTGGGGCATATCTTGCATTGTGGGGGCATATCTGGCATATGTGTATCTGGCGCTGTGTGGGCATATCTGGCACTATTGGGGGCATATGTGTATCTGGCACTATTGGGGGCATATGTGTATCATGCCACCATTTTCATTGGCCATGCCCCATGTGGCATGTGGCCACACCTATTTATTGGGGTGCATGTGCACACAGTACCACAAAGAATTATTTTCTACTTGCACCACTGCAGGCTAACTGTCCTGCCTGTTGTCCACCTGCTGGCATATCAGTGTTCGCCAAGCTGGGAGTTCTGATTCTGCCTTCACCTAGATCAGAATTGCTAGCTCAGGTATGTCCAGACTACATACAGTATCAAATGCAAAGTTCGGGTGTTAGTAAGATAAGTCAACACTGTGCCTATAAGTAAGACTTGGCAGCAGTACTGGTGTGTATATTTAGTCACTAAGGAAACAATGGGATGGTGTTATAGGCAGATCACGTTTAGTGACTCTGTGGGTTTTCCTTGCATCATACTGTAGCATCATAACACATGCACACTGGTGCCTGCAAACGTTTTTAGTGAAAAGATAAATAAAAACCCAAAGTTTAAAAAAACTATGTTTTTGTACAACTTGTATGTGCTGTACGTGCCATACCCCACTGTGTTCCCATAAATGTAAGCAATGTTTGTCAGCAGTGTGAATTGTCATTTGTGAAAAAAGGTAAATAATTGTTGTTTTTTTGTACAACTTGTGCGTGCTGTAGGTGCCATACCCCAATGCAGTCACATAAAAATAAGCACTGTGACTCTGCAGTTTGAGTTGTTATTTGTTAAAAAGATTTTTAAAATGCTTATTTTGTACAACTTTTATATACTGTAGGTGCCATACCCCACAGTGTTTACATAAATATAAGCACTGTGACTATGCAGTGGGAGTTGTCATTTGTGAACTAAGTTATAAAAATAGTAGTTTTTTTCTGTACAACTTGTGTGTGCTGTAGGTGCCATACCGCACTGCATTTACATAAATATAAGCACTTTGACTCTACAGTGTGAGTTGTCATTTGTGAAAGAAGTTAAACAAAAAAAGTTGTTGTATTTTGTATAACTTGTGTGTTCAGTAAAGCTCAATAGGTGCCATGCCTCAATGTGTTCTTAAGTAAAAACACTGAGTTGATATGGATCATGATCAGTCGATGACAGAGCAGGAGCAGCAACTAAATACTAGTGCTGTGGCTGCTGCCAATTGTTATAGTACTACAACATCTACTAAATGTGGTCCATGGGGCAGAAAGTTTAGGAAAGGGCACCTGAAATCAAAATATTTCACAAAATTAAAAAGTGACAACTCAGTGACCCAAAAAAAAGAACACTAGGGCTGAAGAACAAACTGAGTGCTCTCAGATTCCTGAGGAGAGACTAGCAGTGTCCACGTCAGCTATGAGTGAGACTGACATTTCTCACACTGTCCTCATATAAAAGCCTCTTTCGCCTCCTTCCACCATTTCTGCACCATCTGCACATGTGAGGATGAGTAGTACAATTAAATATGGTGATGACATAATAGAAATTGAGGTTGTGATAGTGTGATAGCAAAACAGGATGAGGGGGATATTTGTGTACTATCTGATGCTAATGAGGATCATGAGGATGTTGATGATGTTGTGTAAGTCATCCACCTGTGGCAGAAGTTATTGCCCATGATAAAAATAAAGCCACTGTGAGGCCTGGGTATAAGACCAAAAAAGACACATATTGTGTGTGTCATTCATTTTACCCAAGACCTGACAATGTTTGCAAAGTCAAAGTAAGTATCAGTAGAGTCGTTAACCCTCTGGGCACCTCCTCCATGATACATAAGTTGTGGCGAGTTAGGGAAATGTATTTGACAAAATGATAATGTAATTAACACCCTCATCATCAACCTCATTAGTGAACAAAGGTAGTTCTTCCAAAAAAATGGTTTGTGGAGGGCCCAAACAAACCAAGAACTTCAGCCACAAAAGTGGAAGTCCCTGTCGCTGAAGTGATTGGTTTGTTAAACTGTGTATGTCCTACTTAATATCCAACATAAAAGTGGGTGGGATGGCTAAAGGACAATTCCATATTGCACCACTTTTTTTCCAACAGGCTGTATTTTTGGGTGGCATTTGGGATGGTCTTTGCATTACTAATTGGCAACACATTATTAAACAGTTATAGATGTAGTGTGTTTGTGCCGCTGCTTTGTTGCATAGTTTAGCCTGCCAACATTTAGCCAATATAGGTCAAGAATACTGTGAGCTGTGAGCTGGTCAGAACTGAGTGGAAATGTTATTGAGGTTAATAGTGCAGGAACAAAAAAGGCCAAAATTACGTGATTTTAGCTGGGTTTTTTATTTTTCCTTTTTTTGATAAAAATATAGATCCAAAATCAAAAACACTTAAGGGCAGTTTTGGCAAAACCAATACCTGATGGCAATTTAGAACCAAAACACTTAAGTCGGTGCACATATCTAATTAATAAAAATAGATACTGTACAATAATTTCTTACATAAACCCCATTATACGGGATCCGGTCTTTAGGTCGACAGTAACTAGGTCTAGGTTGACCACTATTGGTCGACAGTAACTAGGTCAACAGGGATGCTAGGTTGACAGGGTCTCTAGGTTAACATGTTCTAGGTCGACAGGTCAAAAGGTCAACATGAGTTGTTGTTTTTTAATTCATTTTTGAACGTGTTCATACTTAACGATCCACGCGGACTACGATTGGGAATGGTAACCTTGCCCGAAGCATGCGAGGGGACATGGTGCACTAATTGGAGTTCCCGGTCACTGTACAGAGAAAAACGACACCAAAAAACCCATCAAAACTCATGTCGACCTTTTGACCTGTTGGCCTAGACCATGTCGACCTAGAGACCCAGTCGACCTAGTTACTGTCGACCAATAGTGGTCGACCTAGACACTGTTGACCTAGTTACTATCTACCTTCCATACCACACCCCATTATTAAATAGCCCCAACATCATCAAATGATTACATTTATGTACATTAATCCTAATTAATTCCCTCAGTCTCATCCTAATGAACTAGTTTGAAGCATTAACCACTTACTACCTTATTCTTACTATTACCTACTATAATCTACAGTATAACCAAACTTTTATGTTGGAGGTCCCTTCTATTCTTCTTTTGTTAAAGCCTTATGTTCAGGAAGAAGGAAACATCAAGCAGCTGCCTGTCAGGAAGGTCCTACTAATCAGGGCCAGATTAACAACGGAGCAGATGGAGCTCCAGCTCCAGGCCTCCAAATAAAAATAGGCAAATCATCATGACAGCATGATGACAATGGTCTAGCTGGATACACAGTCAGCCATAAAAACTTAATTTCTATTTTTCTTGCAAATGTTTGCTATATTACATTTTTTTATGTATTTAGGAAAACAGTGAGGTAGATTGTGCGGGGGGAGGGATACAGACCTGTGCGGCAGTATCCACGCCTACACACCACTGGTCACAACTCCTTCCCTTCTCAGTATAGGCTTTGAACATTTTCAGCCCCAGGCACATGTGGCCCTTATTCTGGCCCTGTCACCAAGGCTACAGGTGTCATTGAGGAGGAATGGCTATGCAGAGAAAGGGTACACACAACCTATGGCTGTAGAGCATGGTGCCCTCCCTCCCTGCACAGTGATCAGCCCTGTAATCTGGTATGCAACATCAGCTTCCATGTTGGAGCTTCAATCCCTTCGTCACCTGGAACATGTGTCCCATCTGCTTCCCCCCAAGCTGTGCCCCTGCCACTAGAGATTATTGTCTTGAGCAAATAACCACTTTCTGTACAAACAAACTATTTCCCCAATCCCTAAACCCTGTTTTCATCAAAGTTTTATTTGTGAAGTACATTTTTTGGCTCCTCAAGAAAAAGAACAAAACACTTTCCACATGGATATCTATTTACATTGCTTTATTACATTTCAGTAACAGGAAAAAAGGAAAAACGTGAGTTGCTGCTGTCATTGCGGTTTTCACACTAGAGTATTCGCACACAAGGGTTAAACCATACAATTACAACCTACCCAGCATCCCTATGTCGAAGTCGAAAATATTATAGCCACACGCATCACATACAAACACCAAACAGATGGCCTCCGTGCGGGTGCTTGTGCTGCCGTGCGTACGCATACTCGCAAGTTACGTATAATCGCTTATGCGGTCCTGCGTGTTAGCGCGTGGTATGAGTCATTACGGTAGCATATGCATTCGCATGGAAAAGCCACAAAGACGTATCTCAGATTTAATTCACATAGCACATAACTTACACATAGCCTATATGCACCACACCAGCATGTTACATGTGCTTGAAAGGTATAACAATAGAGATATCCAACTTTACAGGATATGAGTGGACAGAATTAGGTTAGGAGGTGGTGTTTGGTATCCAACTATACAGTATTTCAAGGGCAATATTCCGATGGCAGTTTGCAGAAAGTAGCACGCTCCTGTGCATAGATAGGTGCAGGAATATATTATTAATATCACACTGTATGTACTGTACTCTTGATATTCGGAAGGAACCCAGTGAAGGACATCTGCAAGTGCACCTGGACCAGGCATCGGCCACCTGTTCAAACCGACCTATGACCCCTCATGTACTGTAAATGACCAGCCATTAACCTATGGATGAAGAGATTACAGTTTCCTTTGTTTCATGCTTTGGACCATTGTATAAAACCAAGCCTCCTGGCTGGCCTCAGTCTCTTTCTCTGAAGGTCATCTATTCAGATTGACTGAGGACCAGAATCCGGGTTGCGCAGGCGAACAAAAGTATGTATCCATTGGTTGTACCTTCTTCTCTTGTATTATTGTATTCCTGTTGTAACCCCCTTTTAAGTAAATAATTTTTGCCGGGTTGGACCTGCAACATTGCATATACAATTGGTGTCGCATTTCCTTTCCTGTTAGGGGTTAGAGTGTATAGATCACACGTGTAGCTATTTTGTGCTTACAGCGTGAGGGTGTGCTTATGCATCGTGTACGCAATTCATAGAGGTTTAACTGACGCACGATTATTGGTTGTACATTTAAAGTATTGCTTTTCTTCCTGAAAGTTAATTAGACTATAACAATTGAGGGCTCCTCCGGTTCATCTCACACTCACAGACTTACAGGCCATAAACAGACTTTGATCTACAACAAAGGGTGGAGACGCATGTTAAGTAACTTGCATTGTGTTGAAATCAGTTTGTGTTGTTAGATCACGTCTATTTCTGTCTGGTCTCAGAGGTGCAGGTTGGAAACCCAGGGAAACAGGAAAAAAAGCTGTTTAAATTTGTGTGTAATTTTGGTGCGAAAGCGTACACAAAGCGTACCGATACTTTGCATGCTTTCTCACATATTATTGCCATAGGTTAACAGTCATTCTAGATCTGTGTGAAATTGGATAGATTTGTTTGCTATATAGATATTTGAGTGTGTTAAGAGTGTAATTGTAAAACACGAAATGCAGTTCCGGCCTAGTCGTTTAAGGTTTATACGGAACAAGTGTATGTTGTGTTAGTGAGCGATAGTAGTTTTTATTGCTCACATTTATCGAGATAGTGTGGTTTATTAAATTGCGAAAGCACGTTTGTACACGTGGTACGTACAGTACGTGAGGACAGCGTACAGGGTCACGCATGTGGCGTAGAGACACGCATGGTCGCGTGTTTATGCAAGGTTGCGTAGAGTTGCGAGCACAAGGTATAACCACATGATAGCTGTTCAATTTAAGGTGGGATAGTATACATTTAATACTGTAGCACATAACTATCCAATTTCAAAAGCAGATTAATATACTATTTTGTTTAAACTGTACTACTTCTGGGGTAAAGTAACCAATCAAAGGGAGTGATATTTTCTGTACAGAAAAGAAAAACACTGTGTATCTAAGTGAGTGAAAGTAGGAGTGAATGTATTGAACCCCGGGGAAATTGGGTTCCCGTAGAGAAACACTGAGTTAGTAGAGGCTCAGTGGCGTAAGGTCTGCTATACATTTATATATATATATATATATATATATATATTTATGTATATTATGTATACGTGAATACATAAATAGAGAAATACGCAAGTCATGAGGAGACTTGCACAGGAGCGTAATAGGGAATTGCGAATTGTGATAGATTTGTGAATTGAAGTAAAGGTTTTTTGTTACGCTCTGGCTGAAGGAGCGCAGCTTGTGAATTCGACTCCCACAATCGTAGGGCATATAGATAACAAGTATCTATAGGCCGTGCGATTGAACCACACGTCCATGTGTTATACACAGCACAACGTGATACTATTGTGTTATATGCGCTGTGGAAAAGCATACGCAGATGTGATTGTGTAAACAAGGGGTTTTTCGCTGATTACGTCAGGAAATCTCCCTGGTGGAAGTCCATTGGAAAGGGTGAGCAATAGTTATTGAAGCTTTCTATTTTTCACCCTACAAAAATTCCAGTGGAAAGATACCAAAAAGGAATTTTTTGCTGCATCTCTCAGGAAAATATTCCAACAGAACCTCCACCGAAAGAAATTACGGTGCTGTAAGGTCTGATAGGAGCCCGAAGTTGGGTACATCGTGATCCACTATCGACAGTGTATCGTAGTACTGGCCAGCGTGGACAAGAGCGGGTGAAGGCGTTCAGAGAACTTTCACCATCTGCTTGCATTGTGTAGTTGGGGTGAGAAGCTCACAATGGGAGCCAGGTGCTCAAGTGAGAGATGTTCAGTAGCCAGAGTTCAGGCTGGAGAGCTACGGCCCAGCGGATCAGCAAGGTTTATTATATGTGAGAAGTATGGTCCACACACGGAGGCTTATTGCGATGAATGGGTACGTTTGACTGCTGATGATAGGGCATCATTTTCTAGGGTAGGTAGCTTTGAATCAGAGTTACTGCAGAGCATAAGGATTAGAATATGTCTGATCAAAGCTAGAAAACAGAGGATCAGACATACGGACTGTTTAAATCTGTGGCAACAAGAGGGGGAGGTGCAAAGGCAACTGGCTCGCACAGCAGGTTCCAAATCTAACGGGTAAGCGATTGCGAGCACACCATCACCGACACATGGGGAGGAATTGTCTACAACCAATGGTACATCTGTAAATGATAGTAAAAGGCAGAATCAATGTGTTAACCCTAACCCTTTCAAGTTGTATCCCGTTTGAATTCTCTCGAAGGTTATAGGTCAGAGGAAGATGATGGATCCAGCCTAATCTCAGCCCTTATCTAGGCAGTCACCTTGCAGGAAACTCAGGTGGGCCCGGCCCAACCAACAAGAGCAGTGACGGTGTCTCCCACTGAAAGGACTGGTGAGATCACAGCCACCGGTAAGTGTGAGACTGTTCATTACACAGAGACAATAACACCTCACAGTGAGCAAATTAGGAATGGAATGGTTGGGTTACATCCTGTCTTGGAAATAGTAACTCCCAATAGGAGGACCGATAGTTAGGGAGTAACCCTCACCAGGAATAATGCAATGTATTGGCCGTGGAGCAGATTAGAACTGCGGTCAATCATTTCAGAATTCCCCGATCCCCAGAAGCATTTAGCCAGATGTCAGAAGAATATCAAGGATCTGGGTAAATACCCATGAACCTGCAAACAAAGATTGGCGGACACTTTTGAAAGCGTGCCTACCCCCTAATATTGACACATTTTTTTTTTTATCACGGATTGTAAAGTAAAGTCAGACGGTCATCTGACTAATGAACACAATCAGGAGAACGTGGAACGAATTAACATACAACTAGGATTGTATTTCCCTACTGTTGTTAAGTGGAGCAAAAGTTTCTCCATCAACTAGAGAGAAAATGAAATAACATCTGAATATTTCTATAGGGCCTTACAAATAATGGGTAGATACACTGGGGTATCGGATATAAGGAACGATGCGAATTACAGGGAGGTAGCTGTCTCTGTGCTAATGGACGGGCACAATAAGGCATTGAGGGTCAGGGTGCAGACTTCTTTGCCTACTTGGAGAATGGTCACAGTAGATAATCTTAGAGAATGCGCTAGTGAACATCACAAGAATATCTCCAGATGCAGAGAACAACAGGAGGAGAGGTTGAGGATTGTAAGTATACAGGCACATACAGGAAAGTCCCATCTGCCTAAACCACAGACCCATGAGGGTAAGAAACGGTCAACAACATGTTATCTTTGCAAAAGGGAAGTGCATTTCGCTAAGGATTGTAGAAGTATATAAACCCCCTAGACAAACGCATATAGACCCCCTAGACAAAGAACACGAGCCACATTATTAAACACATAGACGGGACCAAGAGACATATAGTAAGGATTCAAAAGTCATATAGAAAACACAGATTCGGCAATGGGAGTAACGGGAAAGGTGCAGCAATACCCTTTGGCCCTCATTCCGAGTTGATCGCTCGCAAGGCGAATTTAGCAGAGTTGCTCACGCTAAGCCTACGCCTACTGGGAGTGTATCTTAGCTTCTTAAAATTGCGACCGATGTATTCGCAATATTGCGATTACAAACTACTTAGCAGTTTCAGAGTAGCTTCAGACTTACTCGGCATCTGCGATCAGTTCAGTGCTTGTCGTTCCTGGTTTGACGTCACAAACACACCCAGCGTTCGCCCAGACACTCCCCCGTTTCTCCAGCCACTCCTGCGTTTTTTCCGGAAACGGTAGCGTTTTTTCCACACGCCCATAAAACGCCGTGTTTCCGCCCAGTAACACCCATTTCCTGTCAATCACACTACGATCGCCGGAGCGAAGAAAAAGCCGTGAGTAAAAATACTATCTTCATTGTAAAATTACTTGGCGCTGTCGCAGTGCGAATATTGCGCATGCGTACTAAGCGGAATTTCACTGCGATGCGATGAAAATTACCGAGCGAACGACTCGGAATGAGGGCCTTTGAGTAGACCTGCAGAGATTACAATAGGGCCATTGCAATCCAAACATTCTTCCCTGTTGGCTACATCGGCTCCGACTAATCTACTGGGCAGAGACTTGTTGTGTAAAATGCGGTGTGCCATATACTGTACCCCTGAGGGTGTGTTCTTAGATATCCCTGAGAAGCATGCACAGCAGGTACAAGATATATTAGACACCCCTCAAAGGGTAATGTTACACTCCACCGTTATATACACATGTCCATCGCAGATAGAGGAAATTATCCCGCAAAATACCGGGGACAGGACACTGGATTGATGGCTGGGATAGTCCCAGTGGTGATACAACAAACACAGACTTTAAAAGGGGAGTAGACCAAGTAGAGAATCACTTCCCCGTAGTGCCCAATCCAGTTGTCATTTTTATAAAATCTTCTTTACCTCTACAAACTTATCTGTTACCAACCTCTATGTGGTTTTTCTTCAAGAGTTTCCTCTTCACATTTTTTGTTCACCTACAGGAGGGTACAATACATGGACCCGATTATAAGTCATACACCACATGCCTTATCCGAGTTCAGAGTGCTGCCCGAATCCAGTATATCTCACCAGCACAATGGCACCAGTATTATTGCAGTGTGCCTTGTCATGCACAAAGGGTGGAGAATGGGAATACTGGAGAAGGGAGATTGTGTACGGACACTGATATACATGATGGTGTGACAGCCTGTTGGTGAATGCAAACCTGACATTTTCTTTTTTTATTCCCTTCTCTTCTCTCTTCTAGAGATGGTTTTACTCCACACAACAAATACACAACATTCAAAATAGAAATGCAAAATTTGTGTTCCCTACAGGAGAAGGCGGTCTGGAAGGCGAAGGGATATGGTCAGGAGTCCTCAGGACTTTGGACAGATGGACACGGTAAGCCAGTGGCCCCCAGGGCATATCTCCCAAGCCTAGCTGAGATGGCACACGGTCTGACTCATCTGGGTAAGGAAGGTATGTGCAAACTTGTAAGAGCCTACTGGAGTGCATCAGGATTCTCTTCTCATGCAGGTAAGAAAGCAATGACGTCTTACTTGCTTGAGGAAGAATATTGGTAAGACAATACCAACGGAGCCGTCCCATATTCCTCCTACAGACGGACCTTTTCAGGTAAAACAAATCGACTTCATATAGTTACCACCCTGTAGAAATGTAAAGTATGTGTTAGTATGTACCAATGTCTTTTCAAACTGGGTAGAAGCATTCCCCGCTGCCACAAATACTGCTGTGTTCACTGCAGAGGCGTAACTACGGTTTTTGGAGCCCAGGGCATGATGGAAAATGGCGCCCCCCCAAAAAAAAAAAAAAAAACCCCACAAAAAACACCAAGAGAAGCATGTGCGCGCGCCGAAGGGGTGTGGCCACTGAAAATGGCCCACAGTGCCAGTTACATTGCCCCACAGTGCCGGTTACATTGCCCCACAGTGCCGGTTACATTGCCCCACAGTGCCGGATACATGCCCCACAGTGCCAGTTACATGCCCCACAGTGCCAGTTACATGCCCCACAGTGCCGGATACATTGCTCCACTGTGCCAGTTACATTGCTCCACTGTGCCAGTTACATTGCCCCACAGTGCCAGATACATGCCCCACAGTGCCAGATACATGCCTCACAGTGCCAGATACATCCCTCACAGTGCCAGATACATGCCTCACAGTGCCAGTTACATGCCTCACAGTGCCAGTTACATGCCCCACAGTGCCAGATACATGCCCCAAAGTGCCAGTAACAAGACTCTCCTCCTCTCTCCCCCCCCCGTCAGTCACTCACCGCTGCAGCGCTTACCTCTGCTATGTGAGGGGAGGAGAGCGCAGCGCCTCTCCTGCCCCTCACCGCTCCAGGTCTCCGGCGGCGGCTATGTGACGCCGGTTCGCTAGCCAATCAGAGCTTGCGGAACGGCAGCCAATCAGGAGCTGGTCTGCAAGCTCTGATTGGATAACGCTGCCGGAGACCGGACACACGCAGCCAGTGGCGGAACTAGCGAGCGGTGGGCCCAGGTGCATCAAAATGCTTTGGGCCCGGCCCATCCCATCCAAGTCCACCCCCTCACCCCTGGAGAGGATCTGGTGAGGGGGACCTGCTCAGGGCCAGAGAAATGGATACCTTGCAACAGTGCCGTAACTAGACATTTTAGCACTGTGTGCAAGAAACGGCATCGGAGCCCCACCCCTGCATGCAAAACAGAGGCAGTGCACGCCGTAGGCGCGTGCAAAAATACATAGTGGCGTGGCTTCGTGGGCCACAAAATAATACCAATTCATAAAACGGTGCACAGTAGTCTCCATTATTCAAATTACGCCGCACAGTAGCACCACTACACCAGGTAGAGACCCTTTTACACCTTACGGCGGACAGCGTCCCCCTTTTTACACATTACGGCGGACAGCGTCCCACTTTTTACACATTACGGCAGACAGCGTCCCCTTTTTACACATTACGGCAGACAGCGTCCCCCTTTTTACACATAACGGCAGACAGCGTGCCCTTTTTACACGTTACGGCAGACAGCGTGCCCTTTTTACACATTACGGCAGACAGCGTCCCCCTTTTTACACATTACGGCAGACAGCGTCCCCCTTTTTACACATTACGGCAGACAGCGTCCCGCTTTTTACACATTACGGCAGACAGCGTCCCCCTTTTCACACATTACGGCAGACAGCGTCCCCCTTTTTACACATTACGGCAGACAGCGTGCCCTTTTTACACATTACGGCAGACAGCATCCCCCTTTTTACACATTACGGAAGACAGCGTTACCCTTTTTACACATTACGGCAGACAGCGTGCCCTTTTTTACACATTACGGCAGACAGCGTGCCCTTTTTTACACGGAAAGGAAAGGAAAGGGTCCTTGGTGCAGATCACGATTCCCAGGCAGGAGAGGAGGAGGGAGCCGCAGCAGCGCTGTGTTATTGGTGGAGGCGCTGCTTCTGTCCCTCTGCTTCACTATAGGCTGTTCTTGGATGACAGCCTATAGTGAAGCAGAGGGGCAGCAGCGCCTCAACCAGTAGCAAAGTGCTGCTGCAGCTCCATCCTCCACCTCCCTCCTTCTCCATACCCCCGTGACCACTGCTCTCTGTTAGGCGCCGGGGTCCGCTCGTCGGTGCGGCCCGGCGCCTAGCAACCAGGGACGCCGTGCGCGTACAGCCGCCGGCTCCCTGGCAACGCTAGACGCCGGGCGCACGGAGCCGCACGGACCCTAGCAACGGGGACGCCACTTACGGACTGCGTTTCCCCGTTGCTGGGTTCAATTTAATTAATAGATATCTGTTTTCCTGGCCATGCAGCTTGGCAGCTGTATGGCATCTAATCCAATCAGCCTCCAAACAGCTGATTGGAGGACTCCCTGTTAAATACACTTCCTGGGCTTCTCACAGACGCCGGTAATAGCTTCCTGCATGCTGAATCTGTTTGCTGTGAGTGTTTCCAGTCCTGCTGTATCCGGTCGTTCCTGTTCTCAGTTGTCCTGTACTCGGAAGTCGTCATCTGTTCCTGGAGTCCTGACTGAGCACCTTTTGAACATCCAGTGGTGTTCGTGAGTCACGGCGTAGCCGTGTGTTGCGGCTTGGGCCGCTTTATTATTTGTCATTTATTATTTGTGTTTCGGAGCTTTTGCGGAGGATTCCGCTCCCACAGATCCACTCTGGTATCCAGCGGTGCTGGGTAGGAGTACGGACTAGTGGATTTTGGTTGTCCTTTTCCCTGGCGGGTTACCGCACATACCTCAGGTTTAGTCAGTTAGCTTGTAGCCCCTGGCCTGGTTGTTTAGTCAGAGGGCCCCTTGTTATCACCCTGTCTCGGATTTCCCTTTGTCTCCCATTAAGACCTGAGGGGGCATCGGAGTTGGGCAGACATAATCCGCCCTTCAAACGCGGCTGCCATGGGCTCAAGCAACCATAGTCTCGCAGGGGATTTCTGACAACACGGGCGAGACAACGGAGTTAGGGCGCCAGGGGCTACTTTCTATTCCCGCTCCCTTCCCCAGCATTCCGTTCCAGTGCTCCGGTCCTTGCAATAGGACCACCTCAGACCAGAGTGCTGGAATCATAACATTATTACCGGCCAAACCAAAACTTAAAATTAAACAGGGTTTGATTTTTTCCCTTATTCAGTTTTGTAAGAATTGTCGGCCCCATGAATCCCACTGGTTTAGGGCCAAATCCTGGCCAGCTTCTAGTTAGCCAGATTCAAGAACTTACTCAAATGGTTCAGGATCTTTCCCTTCGGGTGAAGTCGCAGGAAGATCTTTTACGAACTTCCCCGAGGGTAGTCCCTGAACCAAAAATGCACTTGCCTGACCGTTTTTCTGGTGATAGGAAGCAGTTTTTTAATTTTAAAGAGTCCTGTAAACTTTATTTTCGTTTAAGACCAATCTCCTCAGGTACTGAATCTCAGCGGGTCGGAATTATTATTTCTTTGCTCCAGGGGGATCCCCAGACCTGGGCTTTTGGTTTAAAAGCAGAGGATCCGGCATTGTTGTCAGTAGACGCCTTTCTGGGGTCTTTAGGGCTTTTGTATGATGACCCTGATAGGGAGGCATCCGCCGAGAGTCAGTTACGCGCTCTCAGACAAGGTAGAGATCCTGCAGAGGTTTATTGTACAGAGTTTCGCCGTTGGTCGAACGACTGTGGCTGGAATGACCCAGCTCTGCGCAGTCAGTTTCGCCTCGGCTTATCTGAGTCTATAAAAGACAGTCTCCTTCAGTATCCCGCTCCTGAGACGCTCGATAAACTCATGGAGCTTTCTATTAAGATTGATCGTCGTCTCAGAGAGCGGAGGGCTGAAAAAGGAGCACCTGTCAGGTCTACTCCTTGTGTATTTTCCATTCCTGAAGACATAGAGGAGCCCATGCAGATGGGTCTCTCCAGGCTGTCTCCAGAAGAAAGAGCCAGAAGGCAAAACTCTGGTCTTTGTTTGTACTGTGGGGGTAAGGGACATTTTGCCCGTAATTGTCCGAACAAGTCGGGAAACGCCTCGACCAAGTGAATTGTGAGGGGGTTCACTTTGGTCTGCAGCTTATCTCCTCGAGTAACTCCCTGTTAGTCCCAGCTAAAGTTTCCTTTGGCAGCCTCAGTTCTTCGGTGTCGGCTTTTGTTGACAGTGGAGCTGCAGGGAACTTTATGGACTTAACGTGGGCCAAGGCCTTAGGTATTCCTCAGTTAACCTTGGGTAGGTGTATCACCATGCATGGTTTAGATGGGAGTCCCTTGTCCAATGGGGTTATTTCCCTCTGTACACCCCCTGTACTACTTACGGTAGGAGCTCTTCATTCCGAAAAGATTGAGTTTTTCCTTACCCATTGCCCAGCAGTTCCAGTGGTTCTGGGTCACCCTTGGCTGGCCTTTCATAATCCCATCATTGATTGGCAGTCGGGGGAGATCTCACAATGGGGTACCATCTGTAATAAGGAATGTATTACGTTTCCCGTCAGAATAGCTGCTGCCATTCCTGAACCCATTCCCGTGGAATACCAGGACTTTGTTGATGTATTTTCCAAGGGCAATGCGGACATTCTGCCTCCCCATCGACCTTATGATTGTGCTATTGAGCTAATTCCTGGTGCCACATTGCCAAAGGGAAGGTTATATGCATTGTCCGGACCAGAAACTGCGGCCATGAATGAGTATGTTAAGGAGAGCCTAGGGAAAGGATTTATCAGGCCATCTAAATCCCCTTTAAGTGCAGGCTTCTTTGTGGAGAAGAAAGATGGATCACTCAGACCTTGCATTGACTTTAGAGCTCTGAATAAGATCTCAATTAAAAATACTTACCCTCTGCCGCTAATTTCTGTCCTCTTTGATCAGCTGCGTTCGGCTGTGATTTTTTCTAAGATTGACCTGAGGGGAGCGTATAACCTCTTCCGAATCAAGTCGGGAGATGAGTGGAAAACGGCGTTCAGTACTCAGTCAGGTCACTACGAGTATCTGGTGATGCCGTTCGGCTTGTCTAACGCTCCGGCAGTTTTCCAGGATCTCATTAACGATGTGCTCCGTGATTTTCTTGGAAGATTCGTGGTCGTTTACTTAGACGATATCCTGATCTATTCTGACTCTATAGAACAACATGTTACCCAGGTGCGTCAGGTTCTTCAAAAATTACGTGAAAATCACCTTTATGCCAAGCTGGAGAAGTGTGAGTTTCATGTCACGGAGGTATCCTTTTTAGGGTACATTATTTCCCCTCGGGGATTCTGTATGGAACCAAAGAAGCTCCAAGCCATCCTTAGTTGGGCGCAACCCACCAACTTAAAAGCAATTCAGCGCTTTTTAGGGTTTGCGAATTATTATAGAAGATTTATTCATTCTTTTTCCGACCTGGTTGCTCCCATTGTGGCACTGACTAGGAAGGGAGCGGATCCTACCAACTGGTCACGTGAAGCTGAGTTATCATTTCAGGCCTTGAAACAAGCTTTCGTCTCAGCCCCAGTCCTCAGACATCCCAACCCAGAATTGCCCTTCATTGTTGAGGTTGATGCCTCGGAGGTTGGAGTGGGGGCTATCCTATCTCAGAAGGATCCGGACTCTCTAGAATTACATCCTTGTGCCTTTATGTCCAGGAAATTCTCTTCCGCTGAATCCAACTACGATGTTGGTAACCGGGAGTTACTGGCTATTAAATGGGCTTTCGAGGAGTGGAGGCATTGGCTTGAGGGAGCAACACATACCAATTCAGTATTGACTGACCACAAAAATCTTCAGTACATCGAATCAGCTAAACGGCTGAATGCCCGGCAGGCTCGTTGGGCTTTATTTTTTACTCGTTTCAAGTTTATTATCACCTTCAGGCCAGGTTCCAAGAATACCAAGGCGGATGCCCTGTCACGCAGTTTTCTTCCAGTTCATAATAACAGTCCTGTTACTCCCATACTTCCGTCTTCAGTCATTTGGGCAGGCCTCACACAAGATTTATTTACCCAGTTAAAGCAGCTTCAACATCAAGCTCCTGGAAATACTCCTGCTGGTCGTCTTTATGTCCCTGAGTTTTTGAGAGCTACTGTTTTGACTGAGTTTTATGATAGCAAAGTTGCCGGGCATCCGGGGACCTCTAAGACTTTGGAATTAGTCTCCCGCTCAGTATGGTGGCCTGGTCTTTCTAAAGACATTAAGGAGTTTGTTTTTTCTTGTCAGGTCTGTGCACAGCATAAAGTTCCCCGTTCCTTACCCATCGGGCAACTTATGCCCTTAAATGTTCCTCTCAGGCCATGGTCTCATATTTCCATGGATTTTGTGGTAGACCTCCCTCTGTCAGACGGATTCCGAGTCATATGGGTGGTAGTGGACCGTTTTAGCAAGATGGCCCATTTCATTGCTCTTCCCCGACTGCCATCTGCCCAGGAATTGGCAGTTTTGTTTCTCCGCCATGTTTTCAGACTTCATGGGTTACCCACTGATATTGTTTCTGATCGGGGTCCACAATTCATTGCACAATTTTGGAAGTCTTTTTGTGCCTCATTAAAGATGAAATTGTCTTTAACGTCCGGCTACCATCCCCAATCCAACGGGCAGACCGAGCGAGTTAATCAATCATTAAAACAGTATTTGCGTTTGTACTCAGCCAAACTCCAGAATGATTGGTCCGAGTTTCTTCCTTTGGCGGAGTTTGCTTACAACAATTCTTGTCATTCCTCCACTAATGTGTCTCCATTCTTTTCAGTTTTTGGTTTTCACCCCAGAGCTAATTCTTTTTTTCAACATTCCTCTGTCTCCTCGCTAACCTTAACCTCTCATCTCAGACTCATTTGGAGAAAAGTACACCTTGCTCTCAGAAAAGCGGCATTTCGAGAGAAAAAAATTTCTGACAGGCTCCGGCGGCCTTGCACTTTTAAGGTGGGAGATAGGGTATGGTTGTCGACTCGTAACATTAAACTTCGACAAACCTCAGCTAGATTGGGCCCCAAATTTATTGGACCATTTCATATTATTAAAAAAATCAATCCAGTTGCTTTCCGGTTACGTTTACCAAGAGCTCTCCGGATCGGAAATACGTTCCATTGCTCCTTGTTGAAACCATACGTTTCTTCCAGTAGATTTCCTCGGAAGATCTCTCAGGGGAAATCACCAGTAGATGTACAGGGTCATCAGGAGTTCTTGGTGGAGAAGGTTCTCGATTCCAAATTGTCCCGGGGTCGGCTTTATTTTCTGGTGCACTGGAGAGGCTATGGTCCAGAGGAAAGGTCTTGGGTCCTGGATAAGGATCTCCATGCCCCGAGGCTCAAGAGGGCATTTTTTCAGGAATTTCCTCGGAAACCTGGCTTTAGGGGTTCCTTGACCCCTCCTCAAGGGGGGGGTACTGTTAGGCGCCGGGGTCCGCTCGTCGGTGCGGCCCGGCGCCTAGCAACCAGGGACGCCGTGCGCGTACAGCCGCCGGCTCCCTGGCAACGCTAGACGCCGGGCGCACGGAGCCGCACGGACCCTAGCAACGGGGACGCCACTTACGGACTGCGTTTCCCCGTTGCTGGGTTCAATTTAATTAATAGATATCTGTTTTCCTGGCCATGCAGCTTGGCAGCTGTATGGCATCTAATCCAATCAGCCTCCAAACAGCTGATTGGAGGACTCCCTGTTAAATACACTTCCTGGGCTTCTCACAGACGCCGATAATAGCTTCCTGCATGCTGAATCTGTTTGCTGTGAGTGTTTCCAGTCCTGCTGTATCCGGTCGTTCCTGTTCTCAGTTGTCCTGTACTCGGAAGTCGTCATCTGTTCCTGGAGTCCTGACTGAGCACCTTTTGAACATCCAGTGGTGTTCGTGAGTCACGGCGTAGCCGTGTGTTGCGGCTTGGGCCGCTTTATTATTTGTCATTTATTATTTGTGTTTCGGAGCTTTTGCGGAGGATTCCGCTCCCACAGATCCACTCTGGTATCCAGCGGTGCTGGGTAGGAGTACGGACTAGTGGATTTTGGTTGTCCTTTTCCCTGGCGGGTTACCGCACATACCTCAGGTTTAGTCAGTTAGCTTGTAGCCCCTGGCCTGGTTGTTTAGTCAGAGGGCCCCTTGTTATCACCCTGTCTCGGATTTCCCTTTGTCTCCCATTAAGACCTGAGGGGGCATCGGAGTTGGGCAGACATAATCCGCCCTTCAAACGCGGCTGCCATGGGCTCAAGCAACCATAGTCTCGCAGGGGATTTCTGACAACACGGGCGAGACAATGGAGTTAGGGCGCCAGGGGCTACTTTCTATTCCCGCTCCCTTCCCCAGCATTCCATTCCAGTGCTCCGGTCCTTGCAATAGGACCACCTCAGACCAGAGTGCTGGAATCATAACACTCTCCTCTCCTGTGTCCTGCGGGCAGCGGTTTCCAGCAGCACACAACGGCATGTAATGAGTCAGTTTGACTCATTACATGCTTTGGGCCCCTGGACAGTGACGGGCCCCAGTGCAATGCACTGGTTGCACTGGCAGTAGTTCTGCCTCTGCACGCAGCGCTGCTGGCAGCTCTGCTAGTGCTGCCAGAGGCGGTGAGGGGACGGAGAGACACTGCGTTCTCCTCCCCTCACATTTCAGCGTGACTGGGGCGAGTGGGGCATGATGCCCTGGCCGCCGGCGGCGCCCTCTCTCCTGGGCCTGCCAAAGTGCACAGGGCACGTGCCCAACTCGCCCTACCCTAGTTACGCCTCTGGTTCTCACACAGCAAGCTCCCGGCGGCATTAATGGAGGCAGGGGCGGGTGAGCAGATATGATGCCCTGGCTGGTGGCGCCCCCTTCTGCTGGACCTGCCATGGTGCCCAGGGCACGTGCCCTGCTCGACCCCCCTTAGTTACGCCTCTGGTTCACTGCAAAGAAAATTGTGCAGGAATTTGTGTGCAGATATGGTATCCCTAGAATGATTGAAAGTGATAGGGGTACCCATTTTACAGGTGAAGTCTTTCAGGTCATGTGCAAACTGATGGGTATAAATAGCAAGCTGCATACTCCATACCGGCCACAGGCAAGTGCGAAGGTGGAGAGAATGACCAGCACTATTAAGAATAAGCTGAGCACAGTGATGACTGAAACTGGATTGTTGTGACCAGAAGCATTACCACTAGTGTTGTACAGCATCAGAACCACTCCCAGGTCACCGCTTAACTTATCACCCTTTGAAGTTCTTTTTGGTCGACAACCCCATGTAATGATAGACCCCCAGGATGATTTGAAGTGCAATAATGAAATAACTGCAATATTTGGTTAGGATGAGCCAGCAACAGAGAGATCAGCAAAGGAATCTAAAACTGGCGATTCCTGACCTACCAAGCAGCAATTGTCATGACATTGAGCCTGGGGATTATGTGATGATTCAAAATTGTCTCGTAGACAGGTGGGAAGGACCGTATCAAGTTTTGTAGACCAGCACGACAGCACTAAAGGTTGCAGAGAGAGAGACTTGGGTCCACTCGTCCCACTGCAAGAAGGTTGCTGACCCGGAGAAAACTCGTGACAAAGAGCAAGGTGAAGAGAACCTCGTATCACTAGATAATTTGTTCCGGGAAAGCTGAGTGTCAGGACTGTTGAACGGCACCTGAGCGCGGAGAACAACAAAACCAAGGACGGTTGTCGTACCATTTTTCTTTTTTCACCCCCCCCCCCACTCCCACTGCATTTTTCTTTATGTTTCCCTTCTTATTTTTGCTCCTTAACGAAATGGATCTACATCAAGAGACTGTGTTTCGGCTTTTTCTGGTGACTCTGTTTTTGATCAGGACAATCTGTTTTTGTGAGGGCCCCCGAGACGTCAAGCAAGGATCTGGAATGGGTTCTGATGGCGAGTACGGATTTGTAGGATCTCAGGAGCAGCATACCACTCTAGTAAAGGCTGGTATCAGTAAGCGATCTGGTAGTCATGGAGCTCGGAGGCAATGTGAAGGGTTATTGTCTGATCAATATTGTATATGTAGGCATTGCGAAAACATAGTCGAAGATGGGTGCATCCAGAGATGTCAGTCAAACAGTAATATCGACATTGGCCGACACCCTTTGAGTGATTACCACTCATTAGTGGGTACGGTCTTAAACCAAACAGAATGCTGGGTGTGCTCACAAGTACCTCAAGGACAGAGTAAGTCAGGATTAGTGCCATACCCTATAACGATAGACGAGGTACTCGAATTACGGTGTGGGAGACCGGTGGACAAGAAATTCAATATATATAGGACCCCTAGCTTGAAGCTCCACCAGTACCATGTAGATAGGTCACTGTTGTGTTTTAATGTGTCCAATTTCCGAAAACCAGGAAATTGGGAAGTGACGTGGAATAACCAGACAATGACCTTTTCACACAGAGCTGATAATATACCTATCAACTCCGAACTTGTACGTAAGATAGCCACAAGTGGGAAGTATTTCCGGTATAGGTATACACGTGGGATCAGAACCATGTGGGCTGGAAAAGTATCACAGGGGTATTGTGCCCACACCATCCAGCCCGAGACTTGTACTGAACAAATGAGAGAACTAGGGATTGGTTTCTTTATCAGGAAAATATGTGATATGGTTTTGTTGCATTTTGTCCCGTATGTTCTTCCAGATGATGCCTATTTCATATGTGGGTGGAAAGCGTACAAGTGGCTTACTCCGAGCTCTGAAGGGTTGTGTTATATTGGGAGAGTACTACCAGAGGTCATGACCATAGCACACAACAAAATTAAAGACATTTACAGCAATGCTCAGACTCCCTATACTCATACCCATTATGAACACATCATCAAGAGACACCTCATAGATAGGGCAGAGCACGCAGCCTCTGATTTGATCCATGAATCCACCGGGATTCAGTTCCTTCTCGCATTAGATATCATCCGTACTGCCAGAGGAACTATAAATTATAGGTACATCCATGTGCTAGCGAACTTGGTAGATAGCATCACCGAGATGTATGATGACACCTTCAGGTACACGGGCAGGGAGTTACAAGCATACAAGAAGGAGCTGGTCCAGCACAGGATGGTCCTTAATTATGTTACTGCTGTGACAGGTGGGTACTGTGTTACTCTGGCAACTCAATATGGTGTGAAGTGCTGTACGTATATTACAAATAGCACTGACGACCCCATGGAGATCATCGATCAAAAGATGGATGAGATCTTGCAGTTAAAGTGGGAGTTCCAACGGAAACACAACCTTACCTTGACAGCTGTGGGTAATGAATTGACCGGCTGGGCCTCATGGTTGAACCTACTCAATTGGTTCTCTGGGTTAGGAGAGTGGCACAAAATGTAATTGCAAGAGTAGGACAGTTTCTCCTTTGTATCCTGGGTGTCATCATAATTATTGGTCTGATATTCAGGTGTGTTCGAATTTTGATGAGTCTAAGGAATGAGGGCATTGTTACAGCAGCAGATTTAATTTATGACCTATCTGTAGAAACAGTGTTATGATAAGGATTGCAAATTAATTTCATGGCCTGTTTCACCAATTTTCTCTGTTTCCCCCTCTACCCAGAAACATCCAACCGGAAAGGACGTCAACCATACCCAAATTTATGTGAATGTATCTTTTTATGTGTCTTGCCTTCATCTCTGCAATCCTCAGTTAATGGCACACATAGTCAATAGATGTTATCTACATATAGTAGCACACACATAAGTTTCCCCTCCATGTATCATCAGATAAATGTGCTCCCCATTTGTTGGTATAAGAAGCCGGAAAGGTGAGGGCTAATGGCCTTGTCTAGAAAGAGCTTGTAGTGTTTGTTTGCCCATTTACAGACCCTTAATACAGGATGAGAAGGAGTTAATGTATTCTTCGCAATACCTCGAAGCTTACGTAGAACATGTACGGCACGATGATACATGCCCCTCAGACACTAATTCATACATATATGCTTTTCCTATCCCACTAGGCTATATTTTTCCCACCTACAAATCTTCCCCGGATATTTGAACTTTTGTATAAAATGTACATGTAATATTTTCAGTTTTATTAGTAATATGTGGCAGTTATTGTTGACTGCCAAAGGGTGGACTGTTGAAGTCGAAAATATTATAGCCACATACATCAGATACAAACACCACACAGATGGCCTCCGTGCGGGTGCTTATGCTGCCGTGCGTGCACATACTCACAGGTTACATATAATCGATCACGCGGTCCTGCGTGTTAGCGCGTGGTATGAGTAATTACGGTAGCATATGCATTCGCATAGAAAAGGCACAAAGACATATCTCATATTTAATTCACATAGCACATAATTTACACATAGCCTATATGCACCACACCAGCAAGTTACATGTGCTTGAAAGGTACAACAATAGAGATATCCAACTTTACAGGATATGAGGGGACAGAATTAGGTTAGGAGGTGGTGTTTGGTATCTAGCTGTACAGTATTTCAAGGGCAATATTCCGATGGCAGTTTGCAGAAAGTAGCACGCTCCTGCGCATAGATATGCGCAGGAATATATTATTAATATCACACTATATGTACAGTACTCTTGATATTTGGAGGGAACCCAGTGGAGGACATCTGCAAGTTCACCTGGACCAGGCATCGCCCACCTATTCAAACCAACCTATGACCCCTCATGTACTGTAAATTACCAGCCCTTTAAACTATGAATGAAGAAATCACAGTTTCCTTTGTTTAATGCTTTGGACCATTGTATTAAACCAAGCTTCCTGGCTGGCCTCAGTCTCTTTCTCTGAAGGTCATCTATTCAGATTGACTGAGGACCGGAATCTGGGTTGCGCAGGTGAACAAACGAATGTATCCATTGGTTGTAGCTTCTTCTCTTGTATTATTGGCAGGCAAAGTTTAAAACAGGTAGAGGACTTCATTTTGAGGACTGCAATCCATCCACACCACAATATTATATGACCATGCCATCAAAGTACAGTAGATGTGTTTTAATAGTTGAGAGGACTGCAAGAAGTTTTCTTTATAAGGAGATTCATAGTTATAGGTCAGAAAAACACATAGATAACAAATGTTGTGGGTCCTCCATGCAAAGTTATAATTATGCTGTAACTGGATAAAGTGTGGGCTGGGAACATGAAGCGGTAGGGCTTTAGTATCAAAGTAATTCATTTTAGATTCTGAAATTGTCCTATAAGTGGACACAATTTTGAAGAGATTCGGGAGAGATACATGGGGAATAAAGGTTGAGCAAGGCATTGTATACAATCAGGGAAATTTTGAGCTCCATGGAGCCTATCTGGATGCCCATAACATCATGGGAGAGGCATATCTGAATGGCCAGTGGTTCTGTAATTAAAGCAAATATTAGAGGGGACAGTGGGCACCCCTGTCAAGGAAGGCACCAACAAACCCAAAGTGGAGAAAACTTTCAAGGAAGAAGGACCAGAAAATTCTGTCAAATGCATTCTCCTAGTCAACAGCAGGCATCTTGGCAACAGCAGGCATCTTGGCAGCATCAGTAGAATGGACAAGACTGAATACAGATCTGGAGTTGGCTTGTGTCTGCCTCCCCAGGATAGCACCATCTTGTATATGCATAGCACCATCTTGTATATGTATAGCACCATCAGGATAGCACCATCTTGTATAAGCTGGGTGAGGACCACATTTAGGCGGGAGACCAATATTTTGAAATAAAGTTTTACAGAGGTAATTACTTAGACTCCCTATGAATAACAATGATTCTGGCTTCAAGAGCTCATTTGGAGAAGGGGTCTCCTTGTAGAATGCTACTGAACAGGACGGATAAATGGGGGACATGGACATTCTGATATAATTTATAGTATGAGGTGGAAAAGTCATCTTTGACGGTGCATTATGCAATTTAATTTGTTTACTAGTGGAGCAAATCCCAGCTTCAGTAATCATAACAAGATATATATATATATATATATATATATATATATATATCACTATAAAAGATAACAAATCTAACATTCCTGTTTTATATCCTTTATTGCCATTAAGCTGTGACCCCAGTGATGCATGTATTGTCTATCCCCTTGTCCATTATCAACCATTTTTTATATTCCTTAGATGTTTAAGTACAGTACACTTAATAGCCTGTGATCCACTTTCAAGGTTGTGCAACACCATACATCATAAGCAGGGGTGTAGCGAGGGTGGCTCCGGTGGAGCACGAGATCTGGGCGCCGAACAAGTTAGAGGGCGCGCTGCCGCCCACCACCTCTCTTCCCGAGGGTCACTGTACTGGCAGCCGAAGAGCAGGAGAAGCAGAAGGGGGCGCACACTGACTCGGAGACTAGGTAGGGAACAGGGCAGGCCTGAGGCAACAGCAGGAGACACTGAAAGCCAACACATGCCGGAGCTCTGCCCTCCCTCTTTATATAGTATGTGCAGCAGGGTTACTCCTGTCCTGCAGCACTACTCTCTGCCCCAACTGCTGCAGCACCTCTCTTTTCTGGAATCTGCAGCACAAGTCACTATTTCAGATGCTGCAGCAGCTCTATATGCCCTAGCTGCTGCAACACCGCTTTCTGCCCTGGCTTCTACAGAACCTCTCTCTGCCCCGGCTGCTCTAATACCTCTCTATGCCCCGGCTGCTGCAGCACTTCTCTCTACATTGATGCTGCAGCATTTCTCTCTATATTGATGCTGCAGCACCTCTCTCTGCCCAAGCTACTGCTGCAGCACCTTTCTCTGCCCCTGCACCACTCTCTGCATTAGAAGCTGGAGCACCTCACACTGTCAGTCTGCTGCAGCACCTCTCTCTGCCCCTCAGGGTGCTGCGGAACATCTCTCTCTATCCCTCAGGCTGCTGCGGCACATCTCTTTCTACCCCTCAGGTTGCTGTAGAACAGCTCTCTCTGTCCCTCATGCAATTGTGGGACATTATTTTCATTGAACATAGTGGGATTATCAGGTCTGGACTGGCAGTATTAGGGTATTATTTTTATTAAGGCATTGGGGATTATCAAGTCGGGGGGCAGAGACAATGTTGGTGCATTATTTTCGAGAGTTTGTGGTGGAGTTTCAGGTCTGTGGGGGTAGGGGGTTATATTTGGCACATTATTTTCATTGAGGCACTGGGAGATTATCAGATTGGGGGGTTTATCAGGTCTGTGGGGGGCTTTATTTTCATTGAGGAATTGGGGGTTGTGAGGTCAGGTCAGTTGGGGCATATATAGTGTTTTTAATTTATTTGAATTAAACAAGTAAATAGTTAAACACTGCTACTTTCATAGCAGCTCTACCATGATGTAATGTTTATAAGGGGCTCAATCATAGTGTTACGTGTATAAGGGGCTCTAGTGTGTGGCGTAATATGTACTGTATAAGGGGCTCTACTGTGTGGCATAATGTGTATAAGGGGTACTACTGTGCGGTACAATGTGAATTGGTACTATTCTGTGGCCACGCACTTTCCCAATGAAGCCATTGTTTATTTATTATTACCAGTTATTTATATAATGCACACATATGCATGGGGAGAATATACAAACTCCACAAAGTTAGACCATGGTGGAAATCAAACCCATGACCTCAGTGCGGTGAGGAAGTAATGCTAACCATTACACAGTCCATACTGCCATGCCCCTATACTCTTTCGCTCTGATCTCCACGCAGTTTAGAACCAGCCCTGTCACCAATTTAGTAGAGATGAGCGGGTTCGGTTCCTCGGAATCCGAACCCCCCCGAACTTCAGCCTTTTTACACGGGTCCGAGGCAGACTCGGATCTTCCCGCCTTGCTCGGCTAACCCGAGCGCGCCCGAACGTCATCATCCCGCTGTCGGATTCTCGCGAGGCTCGTATTCTATCGCGAGACTCGGATTCTATATAAGGAGCCGCGCGTCGCCGCCATTTTCACACGTGCATTGAGATTGATAGGGAGAGGACGTGGCTGGCGTCCTCTCCGTTAGAATAGATAGAGACACTTGAGTTGATTACTTAGTAATTTTGGGGAGCATTAGGAGTACTCAGAGTGCAGAGTTTTGCTGATAGTTAGTTACTAGTGACTGACCACCACCAGTTTTATTTATTATTTAATATAATCCGTTCTCTGCCTGAAAAAAAACGATACACAGTCACATACCATATCTGTGCTCAGCCTCAGTGTGCTGCATGATAATATCATCTATGTATATCTGACTGTGCTGAGTGCTCACTGCTCACACAGCTGAATTGTGGGGGAGACTGGGGTGCAGTTATAGCAGGAGTACAGTGCACACTTTTGCTGCCAGTGTGACTGACCAGTGACCACCAGTTTATTGTCTGCCTGAAAAAGTTAAACACTCCTGTGGTGTTTTTTTTTTTAATTCTATAAACGCATTCTGCTGACAGTGTCCAGCAGGTCCGTCATTCATTATATTATATAAATATTTACCTGCAGTAGTGTTATATTTTTTTTGTTCATCTCTATCATCTTTATCATCTCTATATTAGCAGACGCAGTACGGTAGTCCACGGCTGTGGCTACCTCTGTGTCGTCAGTGCTCGTCCATAATTGTATACCTACCTGTGGTGGTTTTTTTTTTTCTATCTTCTTCATACTAGTAGTTTAGGAGTCTGCTGACAGTGTCCAGCAGGTCCGTCATTATATTATATATACCTGCAGTAGTGATATATATATATTTTTTATATCATTATCATCTCTATACTAGCAGACGCAGTATGGTAGTCCACGGCTGTAGCTACCTCTGTGTCGTCAGTGCTCGTCCATAATTGTATACCTACCTGTGGTGGGGTTTTTTTTTTCTATCTTCTTCATACTAGTAGTTTAGGAGTCTGCTGACAGTGTCCAGCAGGTCCGTCATTATATTATATATACCTGCAGTAGTGATATATATATATATTTTATATCATTATCATCTCTATACTAGCAGACACAGTACGGTAGTCCACGGCTGTAGCTACCTCTGTGTCGTCAGTGCTCGTCCATAATTGTATACCTACCTGTGGTGGGGTTTTTTTTTCTATCTTCTTCATACTAGTAGTTTAGGAGTCTGCTGACAGTGTCCAGCAGGTCCATCATTATATTATATATACCTGCAGTAGTGATATATATATATTTTTTATATCATTATCATCTCTATACTAGCAGACGCAGTACGGTAGTCCACGGCTGTGGCTACCTCTGTGTCGTCAGTGCTCGTCCATAATTGTATACCTACCTGTGGTGGGTTTTTTTTTCTATCTTCTTCATACTAGTAGTTTAGGAGTCTGCTGACAGTGTCCAGCAGGTCCGTCATTATATTATATATACCTGCAGTAGTGATATATATATATTTTTTATATCATTATCATCTCTATACTAGCAGACGCAGTATGGTAGTCCACGGCTGTAGCTACCTCTGTGTCGTCAGTCACTCGTCATCCATAAGTATACTAGTATCCATCCATCTCCATTGTTTACCTGAGGTGCCTTTTAGTTGTGCCTATTAAAATATGGAGAACAAAAATGTTGAGGTTCCAAAAATAGGGAAAGATCAAGATCCACTTCCACCTCGTGCTGAAGCTGCTGCCACTAGTCATGGCCGAGACAATGAAATTCCATCAACGTCGTCTGCCAAGGCCGATGCCCAATGTCATAGTACAGAGCATGTAAAATCCAAAACACAAAATATCAGTAAAAAAAGGACTCAAAAATCTAAAATAAAATCGTCGGAGGAGAAGCGTAAACTTGCCAATATGCCATTTACCACACGGAGTGGCAAGGAACGGCTGAGGCCCTGGCCTATGTTCATGGCTAGTGGTTCAGCTTCACATGAGGATGGAAGCACTCAGCCTCTCGCTAGAAAAATGAAAAGACTTAAGCTGGCAAAAGCACAGCAAAGAACTGTGCGTTCTTCGAAATCACAAATCCACAAGGAGAGTCCAATTGTGTCGGTTGCGATGCCTGACCTTCCCAACACTGGACGTGAAGAGCATGCACCTTCCACCATTTGCACGCCCCCCGCAGGTGCTGGAAGGAGCACCCGCAGTCCAGTTCCTGATAGTCAGATTGAAGATGTCAGTGTTGAAGTACACCAGGATGAGGAGGATATGGGTGTTGCTGGCGCTGGGGAGGAAATTGACAAGGAGGATTCTGATGGTGAGGTGGTTTGTTTAAGTCAGGCACCCGGGGAGACACCTGTTGTCCGTGGGAGGAATATGGCCATTGACATGCCTGGTGAAAATACCAAAAAAATCAGCTCTTCGGTGTGGAAGTATTTCAACAGAAATGCGGACAACAGGTGTCAAGCCGTGTGTTGCCTTTGTCAAGCTGTAATAAGTAGGGGTAAGGACGTTAACCACCTCGGAACATCCTCCCTTATACGTCACCTGCAGCGCATTCATCATAAGTCAGTGACAAGTTCAAAAACTTTGGGCGACAGCGGAAGCAGTCCACTGACCAGTAAATCCCTTCTTCTTGTAACCAAGCTCACGCAAACCACCCCACCAACTCCCTCAGTGTCAATTTCCTCCTTCCCCAGGAATGCCAATAGTCCTGCAGGCCATGTCACTGGCAATTCTGACGAGTCCTCTCCTGCCAGGGATTCCTCCGATGCATCCTTGAGTGTAACGCCTACTGCTGCTGGCGCTGCTGTTGTTGCTGCTGGGAGTCGATGGTCATCCCAGAGGGGAAGTCGTAAGACCACTTTTACTACTTCCACCAAGCAATTGACTGTCCAACAGTCCTTTGCGAGGAAGATGAAATATCACAGCAGTCATCCTGCTGCAAAGCGGATAACTGAGGCCTTGGCATCCTGGGCGGTGAGAAACGTGGTTCCGGTATCCATCATTACTGCAGAGCCAACTATAGACTTGATTGAGGTACTGTGTCCCCGGTACCAAATACCATCTAGGTTCCATTTCTCTAGGCAGGCGATACCGAAAATGTACACAGACCTCAGAAAAAGACTCACCAGTGTCCTAAAAAATGCAGTTGTACCCAATGTCCACTTAACCACGGACATGTGGACAAGTGGAGCAGGGCAGACTCAGGACTATATGACTGTGACAGCCCACTGGGTAGATGTATTGACTCCCGCAGCAAGAACAGCAGCGACGGCACCAGTAGCAGCATCTCGCAAACGCCAACTCTTTCCTAGGCAGACTACGCTTTGTATCACCGCTTTCCAGAATACGCACACAGCTAAAAACCTCTTACGGCAACTGAGGAAGATCATCGCAGAATGGCTTACCCCAATTGGACTCTCCTGTGGATTTGTGGCATCGGACAACGCCAGCAATATTGTGTGTGCATTAAATATGGGCAAATTCCAGCACGTCCCATGTTTTGCACATACCTTGAATTTGGTGGTGCAGAATTATTTAAAAAACGAGAGGGGCGTGCAAGAGATGCTGTCGGTGGCCAGAAGAATTGCGGGACACTTTCGGCGTACAGGCACCACGTACAGAAGACTGGAGCAACACCAAAAACGCCTGAACCTGCCCTGCCATCATCTGAAGCAAGAAGTGGTAACGAGGTGGAATTCAACCCTCTATATGCTTCAGAGGTTGGAGGAGCAGCAAAAGGCCATTCAAGCCTATACAACTGACCACGATATAGGAGGTGGAATGCACCTGTCTCAAGCGCAGTGGAGAATGATTTCAACGTTGTGCAAGGTTCTGCAACCTTTTGAACTTGCCACACGTGAAGTCAGTTCAGACACTGCCAGCCTGAGTCAGGTCATTCCCCTCATCAGGCTTTTGCAGAAGAAGCTGGAGACATTGAAGGAGGAGCTAACACAGAGCAATTCCGCTAGGCATGTGGGACTTGTGGATGGAGCCCTTAATTCGCTTAACAAGGATTCACGGATGGTCAATCTGTTGAAATCAGAGCACTACATTTTGGCCACCGTGCTCGATCCTAGATTTAAAACCTACGTTGTATCTCTCTTTCCGGCAGACACAAGTCTGCAGGGGTTCAAAGAACTGCTGGTGAGAAAATTGTCAAGTCAAGCGGAACGCGACCTTTCAACATCTCCTCCTTCACATTCTCCCGCAACTGGGGGTGCGAGGAAAAGGCTCAGAATTCCGAGCCCACCCGCTGGCGGTGATGCAGGGCAGTCTGGAGCGACTGCTGATGCTGACATCTGGTCCGGACTGAAGGACCTGACAACGATTACGGACATGTCGTCTACTGTCACTGCATATGATTCTCTCACCATTGAAAGAATGGTGGAGGATTATATGAGTGACCGCATCCAAGTAGGCACGTCAGACAGTCCGTACGTATACTGGCAGGAAAAAGAGGCAATTTGGAGGCCCTTGCACAAACTGGCTTTATTCTACCTAAGTTGCCCTCCCACAAGTGTGTACTCCGAAAGAGTGTTTAGTGCCGCCGCTCACCTTGTCAGCAATCGGCGTACGAGGTTACTTCCAGAAAATGTGGAGAAGATGATGTTCATTAAAATGAATTATAATCAATTCCTCCATGGAGACATTCACCAGCAGCAATTGCCTCCACAAAGTACACAGGGAGCTGTGATGGTGGATTCCAGTGGGGACGAATTGATAATCTGTGAGGAGGGGGATGTACACGGTGATGAATCGGAGGATGATGATGAGGTGGACATCTTGCCTCTGTAGAGCCAGTTTGTGCAAGGAGAGATTAATTGCTTCTTTTTTGGTGGGGTCCAAACCAACCCGTCATTTCAGTCACAGTCGTGTGGCAGACCCTGTCACTGAAATGATGGGTTGGTTAAAGTGTGCATGTCCTGTTTATACAACATAAGGGTGGGTGGGAGGGCCCAAGGACAATTCCATCTTGCACCTCTTTTTTCTTTCATTTTTCTTTGCGTCATGTGCTGTTTGGGGAGTGTTTTTTGGAAGGGCCATCCTGCGTGACACTGCAGTGCCACTCCTAGATGGGCCAGGTGTTTGTGTCGGCCACTAGGGTCACTTATCTTAGTCACACAGCTACCTCATTGCGCCTCTTTTTTTTCTTCTTTGCGTCATGTGCTGTTTGGGGAGTATTTTTTGGAAGGGCCATCCGGCCTGACACTGCAGTGCCACTCCTAGATGGGCCAGGTGTTTGTGTCGGCCACTAGGGTCGCTTAGCTTACTCACACAGCTACCTCATTGCGCCTCTTTTTTTCTTTGCGTCATGTGCTGTTTGGGGAGTGTTTTTTGGAAGGGCCATCCTGCGTGACACTGCAGTGCCACTCCTAGATGGGCCAGGTGTTTGTGTCGGCCACTAGGGTCGCTTAGCTTACTCACACAGCTACCTCATTGCGCCTCTTTTTTTTTCTTCTTTGCGTCATGTGCTGTTTGGGGAGTATTTTTTGGAAGGGCCATCCGGCCTGACACTGCAGTGCCACTCCTAGATGGGCCAGGTGTTTGTGTCGGCCACTAGGGTCGCTTAGCTTACTCACACAGCTACCTCATTGCGCCTCTTTTTTTCTTTGCGTCATGTGCTGTTTGGGGAGTGTTTTTTGGAAGGGCCATCCTGCGTGACACTGCAGTGCCACTCCTAGATGGGCCAGGTGTTTGTGTCGGCCACTAGGGTCGCTTAGCTTACTCACACAGCTACCTCATTGCGCCTCTTTTTTTCTTTGCGTCATGTGCTGTTTGGGGAGTGTTTTTTTGGAAGGGCCATCCTGCGTGACACTGCAGTGCCACTCCTAGATGGGCCAGGTGTTTGTGTCGGCCACTAGGGTCGCTGAGCTTAGTCACACAGCTACCTCATTGCGCCTCTTTTTTTCTTTGCGTCATGTGCTGTTTGGGGAGTGTTTTTTGGAAGGGCCATCCTGCGTGACACTGCAGTGCCACTCCTAGATGGGCCAGGTGTTTGTGTCGGCCACTTGGGTCGCTGAGCTTAGTCATCCAGCGACCTCGGTGCAAATTTTAGGACTAAAAATAATATTGTGAGGTGTGAGGTGTTCATAATAGACTGAAAATGAGTGGAAATTATGGTTATTGAGGTTAATAATACTTTGGGATCAAAATGACCCCCAAATTCTATGATTTAAGCTGTTTTTTAGGGATTTTTGAAAAAAATACCCGAATCCAAAACACACCCGAATCCGACAAAAAAAATTCGGTGAGGTTTTGCCAAAACGCGTTCGAACCCAAAACACGGCCACGGAACCGAACCCAAAACCAAAACACAAAACCCGAAAAATTTCCGGTGCACATCTCTACAATTTAGGATTTTTAAATATTGTTTCTTTTCAAATGTAATATGTATATCACCACATGATAGCTAGTCTCCCATTTCAGTAAAGGGGAGGAGGGCGCCAAAACATACCCTTGCTCCAGGCACCAAAACATACCCTTGCTCCAGGCACCATGGTGCTTAGCTACACCTCTGATCATAAGACAAACCTTTAAAAACATGTTGCAACATTAATGGCAGAACAATGGGGGAATTTTACATTTCATGTTTATTGTTAAAAAAACCCAGAAGTAAAATGTTTACAATTATATAAGGGGGTAGGGGGGATTTAATTAATTAATATAAGTGTAATGTGCAGTTTAAAAAGTGTATTTCCTGTCCACTTGCATCGCAAGTTGTTCATCGCACCCCATAGACATGCACTGGGAAACTTGCAATGTTGACATTACTGTTAGTGGTCCATTTAGGTGCAGCCAGGTATTGCAGCAGTGCCCTGCACATTGCATGGAATTTAATTTCCCCCCTGCAGTCTTCATATAGCAGCTGGAGTTGGATTTTTAACTGTTGTGATAAGGATAGTAAATTAGAGACAAATGGCATCTTCAATTTAACGAAACCACAACTTTAGGCATGAAGGTGGCGCTATATGTCCAGCATTCATGGTCTTGAACTTTTATTTTGTTATAAGTACAGTAACTGTAATTCCAGTGCTTATAAAAACAATTCTTTCTCAAGAGGAAGTGGTTTTAAAGCTGCTGCAAAGTATAACCAAACAATTCAAAATTCACCATGAAAGCTAACACATCTAACATTCCTGTTTATAATTCCTATGTTGCCATTAAACAGTGACCCCAGTGCTACAAGCATTATACAGCCCCTTGTCCATTATCTTGTTTCTCATAAACTGTATAGGGGGAATGTAATAGCCTGTGAGAAGCAGGAAGTGCAGGACTTTGTGCAAATTTTCACGTTTTTTTTTAAAGCGGCAATGATTTTTATAGCAAAACCATAAAAAAAACCCCCAGGAGAACTCACTGGCTATTACATTCACCCCATAATGTGGTATTAGAACAATGGTTACCTATGACCTGATGATGATTTATAATACACCTATGTTAATTACCTCTAATAAATAAGACTAAACTCATTACAAAGTATGACTGTTTTTTAATTAAAAGCATGTCATGTCTATATTGGTCTGCCACATTCAGGTTGGTTTATAATGCAAAAATCTATCCTGCCTCACTGATGGATAGATCTATCAGTATTTAAACGATTACGGGATTATCATACTACAAGATATTAGGTATTAGTAGCAGGAAGAAATGCAGTAAATACATGAAATACCTAAAAAATAATGGTGTGGAGTGCACTGCACCGGTGGTCCTGATGCCGGCAGTCATGTGACCAATGGCGGAATCCCGACACCACTCAGGAGACTGGTGCCGTCACACCAACAGCCAACATCCAGAAGGTGAGCATCGGCATACGGGTTAGGATTAGGCACTAGGGGGTGGCAAGTTGCCAACCCCCCTGAATGTTAGCCGAAGATGACACCCCTGAAAGATTAGCCATACCTGCCATCTCCAGAGGGTAAGGGTTAGGGAAGGGGAGGGTAAAAGCACTTACCCCATCTGCAGTCGGGACCTTCAGTGTCGGGATGCCAGTGTCGGTAATGTGACCGCCAGCATCCCGACTGGTGGTATAAAATACTGAATCCCTCTTATGGTTTTAGAACACACAGGGGCTGACTAGTTGTTTCTCTAGTTTCCCAGTGGCAGGCTATTACTTTCTCTTCATCTTGGGCATCTTTGTAGTGATGGAGCCATGTATCCTTTATTTTGGCTTTGTGCACAGGTAGTGCTGCAGCTGATTACGAGCTGGCTGAGGGTGACTGGTGTTATGTAAACTATCTTCATAGATACTACAAATGGTCCTGGAGGTCTTGAAGACTGGGAAGCAGTTCCATGCATGAAAAATGAAGTAGACCTTGGAAAAACTGTTGCAGCCCTCTCACACAAAATTATCATTTCTAGAGGAAAGGGGCTGCAGGGCAGACGGGGCATGTGCAATTGAGAGGGTGCACTGCTGGCATCAGTAGTGTTGCCAGCACTAGCCCTCCATGAGATTTTCAGACATTGCTTATAAGGGATTAACAGTCCTCCAGCCTCTGGACTGATTTTGGACTGTGTGCAGGAATACCAGTGTTGTCAGCAACCCTGCCATACATGGGATGATTAAATAATAGAAGCCATGCAGTCTACACCTCCCCCTCATTCTTGCACACACTACAAAGATGTCTTGATTAGAGATGAGATGTTCGGATTTTAAGAAATCCGAACCGCTCCAAACTTCCGGCATCCGAGGCAGTCGAGCTTCGACTCGGATCTTCCCCGTCTGCCTCAGATCCTGACCCGAGGAAAAACTATGAAATCCAGCTGTCGGCTCTTGCGGTTTCGGCTCGGGCACCAGTTTCAAAGTCCCATTAAGTCAATGGACTGAACGCTGATTGGCTGAGAGAGCAGTCTGTCAGCCAATCAGAGTGTCCCCATAGACTTTAATGGGACTACATTAGTTGCTGACACTGTTGGAACCCCTGCACTGAGGACACCACTATCACTGCTGACACTGCCAGCACCCCAGCAGTACAGACACTGCCGGCAAACCCCACACTAAGGACACTGTCAACACTGCCGACACTGCCAGCACCCCTGCAGTGAGGACACCCCCACACTGCTGACACAGCCAGAAGTACCGACACCACCAGTAACTCAGCACTGAGGACACCACCATCACTGCCGACACCGCCAGCACCCCAGCAGTACCAACATCACCAGCATCCCCACACTGAGAACTCTGCCAGCACCCCTGCACTGTCGACACTCCTGCACTAAGGACATTGCCGGCATCACCTGTCACAGTTGGGGCACTATTGGTGTATCTGCCCTGCACGGTATCATGCATTTTATCCAACCCACACTGTATCCTGCACTATCCGACACTGTATCAAACCCACACTGTATCCAACCTGCACTGTATCCAACCAACAATGTATCCACACTGTATCCAACCCAAACTGTATCCGACCCAAACAGTATCCAACCAACAATATACCCAACCCGCAGTGTATTTCACACTGTATCTGACCTGCAGTGTGTCCCACACTGTATCCAACCCACACTGTATCCAACCTGTACTGTTTCCAACCTGCACTGTATCCCAGACTGTATCCAACCAGTAATATATCCTGCACTGTATCCGACCCACATTGTATCCAACCAGCACTGTATCCAACCCACACTGTATCCTGCACCGTATCTTCTAACCTGTAATGTAGCCAACCCGCACAGTATACAACCAGCACTGCATCCAACCTGTCCTGTATCCTGCACTGTATCCAACCCAAACTGTATCTGACCCGCACTGTATCCAACCCACACTGTATACCACAGTTTAGCCAGCCAGTTTTTGGCCAATATTGGTGAAAACAATATTGTGAGCGGTGAAGTGGTCAAAATTGAGTGGAAATAACTGGAAATTACTGTTATTGAGGTTAATGATACTCTAGGAACAAAAAGAGGCACAAATCAAGTGATTTTAGCTTTTTTGTCAATTTTTCATAAAAATCCAAATCCAAAGCCAGTCACGATGGTTTGGCAAATCAAAATCCAAATCTGGCCGATGAATCAGAACCAAATCCAAATCCAGCAAAAATGGCCCAGCGCACATCCCTAGTCTTAATTAGTACATCTACTCTAGCCTTGGAAGGTGATAAAGTGTGAACAAATCAACTCCTATCTCTGTAACATGGCATTTAGGAGTTGATTGGCTGGTACTTTATCTCACTCCACTTTAATACTCTCCAAGGCTTAGTACATCCGATCCCCCCCTATGTCTCTGTACTCTTCTACCTCACCTCATATCACAAGTTAATATCGGAATTCATTTTGATTGTTTTTTTAAATACAGAAACCAGATTAAAAACTTAAATGCGTAAATAAGCCCCAACATTAATTAAATAAAAAGCAATTAATAACACTTAAATTATCAACAGTATTCTTTATAGATTTTTTCCTTCTATTGAGGAAAAACAGAAGTTCTGATACAAGCACTGACTTACTTCTGTTATTGTGCCCAGAATTTTGTACAGTAATATCTCCCAGTGTCTTCACTTCCCATGTTTGGCCTTTTCGTGTAAATTTAATTCTTTGCAGTGTCCCTAGTGATGATACCTTGACCTGGAAAAGAGGGTGCTTTGGCTGAACCACCCTCACTATTTATATGTCCTATGTATTCCAGACCTTTCCCTGGTCGCTGCCTGATCCATGCCCAGTGACTACTAGTAACAGACACAGAGGCTTTATATGTTATTTCCAGGGTCCCTAAGGGTTTCATAGCTACAACTTCAGGCTGCTTCAAATCGACTTGTAAGAGGATACCTGGAAATATAAAACAGAATATTTGTTTGTATATTAAAGAAAAATATGCACAATTTATATATTTCACAATATATATAAGCAGCTTACATGATACAGGTACTAGTAGGACAAACACAATACATGAAGATCTCATGATATTATGAGGATAGTACAAGCAGATAACACCCTTTATTTGCTGATGCCTATCTCTGAGCTACTGTAAGTCTGAGGCACACACACCTCTTTATAACAAGACATGACTCTTCTAATTTACATGCACAGCTGTCTCATAAGGGGCAATATTATCTCTGATAGGAGTAAATGAAACACCTGAGAACTAATATCATATGAAAGTTAATCACATATTACCACTGTTTATTGATAAACGCTAATCATTAATAATAAATATAAAAATAATAATAATAATAATAATAAATAATAATAATAATAATAATATTAATAAAAAAATAATAACATACTTGCTTAGGCTGGGGCTACACTTAGTGTTTTAGCGGGTCTCGTTTAGCAGGACCAGCTTGGCCAGAAGGAGGGTTTTGTGTCCACACGGATCCTGTTCTGCCGGATGCCACAGAACAGGATCCGGCCAGTGCCAGTGGCGCACCCAGGGGGGGTTTCCGAGCACCCAGAAACCCCCCTTCCTGGTGGCACTTGTAAGGGCAATAAAAGTTTACTTTATTTTAATTATAGTACATATATATCCATGTGCATACATATATATACACATGTATATACATACATACATACATATAAACACACACACACACACACACACACACACACACACGATATATATACATGTGTATATATATGTGTACTGTATGTGTGTGTGTGTACATATATATATATATATATATGTATGCATGTTTAATATGCTATGTATATGTGTATATGTATGTGTGTGTGTATGTATATATATATATATATATATATATATATATGTGTAGATATATGTATATATACACACACACAGACACACTAGTTTTACGGACCCAGCATATACTGGGTCACCTCAGTCCGCTCCCTGTGATTGGCTCCGCCCAGTTCTGGAAACCCCCCCATGCAAATCCTGCGTTTGCCACTGAGTGCCACAATGGGATTTCAATAGAACACAGCAGTACTGTGTGAACACATACATTCAAATATATGCATTCAAGTTGAAATCCTGTTATCCTGTCATCTGGTTTAACTTGGATCCGGTGGCTGCAGCACCGTCGCATATGTGTAGACGGCCGCATAGGAGTCCTTGTGCAGACTCCTTGTGCAGACTCCTTCCACCCAAGCGGGTCCTGCTGAACAGGACCCGCTGTAACGCATAGTATGGCCCCAGCCTTACTCTCCTGGAATGGCAGGGAGGCTCATGAAAATCAGATGGCGCTCCCAGCCACCTGCAAGAGTGGGAAGGTCTCCAGGTGGCATCTGCAGTATGGCACCCAGCTGGGAGTGATGATGTGTCACACTCTGCCCTGCCCCCTATGTCACATAATGCCTACCAACAGTGCCCTTCACTACACTGACCTGGCTACCCCATCCCAGAAGAAGCAGCCAGAATGTTGGCAACTATGAATAATAATAATAATAATAATAATTATCATCATTATTATTATTATTATTATAATCATCATCATCATCTCTACAGTATAAGACCCTTGCATGCAGTAAATCATGTTAAAACAAAAAAAAACTTGTGCACAAAAGCACAATTTATACACAGTATTAAACTCATAGTCACAGATTGACTAAAACCTGATAAAAAGGTTATAACGGGTCCTTGTATTTAAGAATTCTATAAAGTTATTTGATAAAACTGAACTATGGGATCATATACATTTTCTATATTTCATCACAAATCTATTATTTCTATAGATTCCATAAAAACAGAGGAACATTTTCTCACTGTTGGTTTTACAAAAACAATTACAACAAAGGTTCCCAAACTCAGTCATCAAAGCACTCTAACAATCTAGGTTTTAAGTATATCCATCTTGCGTACAGGTGACTTAATTAGTACCTCAATCAATTTAATTTATCGAACTGTGCTCAACCATGGATATCCTTGAAACCTGGATTGTTAGCGTGCCTTGAGGTCTGAGTTTGAGAACCACTGAATTACACATTTAACCACTTAACAGATGTGGCCCCTGGGCCATCAAGAGCTGTGACGGGATCAAGTATTGGTGGTGGGTGTGACCAAATCAATGCCTCCTTTTAAACTGAATAGATATGTGGCAGTATGAAACACGTTCAGCACAGGGGGTCATTACAGATGAGGTGGGGGCAGTTGCAGGCAACTCCATCCACTCTGCCTACTACTACTGGCTGTACCTGTATAGCAGCACAGTGCAGCCCAGTAGCACATTGGGCGCTGAGAGGAGACTGCTGCAGCATCTCTCACTATATATAGAAAAAAACCCACAATGCTAAAGAAAGGTAATGTATACAATTACTGTATGTAAAATACTTTATTGCAAATATAGCATGTAATACAAACCAGGAAATTTATATCCACTTGACTGAACCAATTTACAATTATATATGTTATACAGATGTTTCATCATATAATGTTGCTGTTGGTGGCAGTGTATCCCGGCGCTGCCACGATGCATGCACATCAGAGCATGGTGTGACCTCCTGCAGCCTCCTGCAGCGGCCAGCTTCCCCCATTGAATGTATGGGCAGTGGGAGTGTGCATATGCATGCTCTCCAATACTGCTGCTAGCTACCACACATAAATCTATGGGTAAAGGTAGCATAGTTTACTGCTGCCCCTGCTAAATTACCTCTGCCGCCTCCCCACTACTTACATAGGCTTCCCCAGCTGTACTGCATGGGTAGCGGGTGCATGCGTATGCATGCTCCCTGTTTCCGGGTTCGGTACGTGATCCCGGCGGTCGGGATCTTGGTGGTCAGAATACTGATGCCGGGATCCCGACTGCCAGAATCAAGGTATCTAGATAAAGGGACAGGTGTCCCAAAACATGTTGGTACATTAGTGCTTTCAGACAACACACAGAGAAAAGGAAGTCATCCGGTCAAAGAAACCATGATGTGCTTGTGACATAATTATCCGTGAGTATAATAATAATTATAATTATAATTATAATAATTATCTGTGAGTATCAGACGCACATTTTATCATTCAAAAAGAACCCTTTATGTTCCTGACTCCTCATTGCTTATTGTAGGTCTGGGTACACAAGAGATACAATCCAAAATCAGTCGAAAAATACTGAGATAAACCTTGTATGCTAATCTTGTCAGGAAGGTTTTTACACATTGCATCTTTTTTTCCCATTCGCATGCACCTGACTGCTATGACAATCCACTGCTAAGAACGATTAACATCACAAGAGACATCATCTTTGGAAGTCCAGAAGTGAACATAATGGAAGTTCAATTCCTTTAATATTTTTTATTTTTATTTTATTTTCCATTCTGCCCATAACCAACGGGAGCGCCAGGCTCATCACACCACCCACTCAATTCTTTATCTATACCTCGGGGTATTTGGAATAACCCCAGCGTGTGAGGTAGCAGGCAGCCCCCACTTTGAAGCACCCAGAAATAATTCAGAAATTTATTGTATCAGTTACCTCCATGACTGTCTGTTATTACCCAGTTTGTTTTATCACTGTTATTTCCAATTGTTTTGTTTTAGTTTATCACTGTTGTTTCCAATTGTAAAGCGCAATGGAATTTGCAGCGCTATATCAGAAACTATTAATAAAAAAATAAATAAATTAATAATAATAATAATAATAATAATAATAATAATAATACTGCTTTGAAAAGTGCTCCTAATTTCAATATTCTTTCCACAGTTGACAGGTAAGGTCCACCACCAAATTGTTATAATTCCACAGCTAGTTACTGGAGACCCAGAGAAACAGTATAAATTTACACTTTTCACACCAGAATGTGAAATATATAGTTACAGGCGGGATGCGGTCAATTTATATACAATAAAATTCACAACGATCAAAATACCGCAACCATTGACCGATGGTCAAAATACCGACAAGGTCAAAATACCAATATTTAAAATACTGACAAGGTCAAAATACCGACATTTAAAATGTTGACAGGTCAAAAAGTTTACATGAGTTTGTCATGATTTTATCATTGAAACCAACTTGTTCATACTTTACCATCCCTGTGAACCTGGAAGTGGAATATAATAGTGTGCCGAGCGCAGCGAGCCATGCGAGGGGACACGGTACACTTATACGGTGTCTATGTCGACATACACACCCAAAAAAAACAATTCAACACTTGTGTCGACTTTTTGACCTGTCGACATTTTGAATGTTTGTATTTTGCCCGTGTCAACATTTTATATGTTGGTATTTTGACCTTGTCGGTATTTTGACCATCGATAAATTGTTGTCGGTATTTTCACCATCTAGATTTTGATTGTAGGTATATAATACTAAACCCCTACAGACAAATGAATTGTGTATGAAATCCTCCTAAGATGTTTCTTCTGATCAGCAGATTTCTCAAAGAAAATGGATGTACACAGTAAATTATACATCCGTTTATTTTGAGAAAATCTACTGGTCAGAAGAAACAATTAAATCCAGTCCTTGGGGGAAACACTAACAATGTATGTTTTAAAGGTCTAATCACAGAATCACTAGTGAAATAGTTAAAACAACCTGTGGACATTTTAAAATGTGTCAGCAATGACTACAACTTTGAATAGAGATATCAATAAAAAGGACTGTATTTGAGAAGCACTGCTATATACTATATAAGGACCACTCCAGTGACCAATTCACAATACTGATCTGCAATACAGGGACAATTATAGTGAGTACTATACAGGTGCAGATTGGGATGGAAAACCCGAGTGGGGGGTAGGGTTTGTTGAGGGGGCAGAGTCTTTTAAGGGGGTTGGGATCCTTCCTCATAGGGCCTGAATCTGAGTTGGATGCCATGTCAACTTTATACTACACTAAATTTTACAAATAGGTACAGTAATCAGTAAATCACTGTGTGATTCAGAAGTGATAAAAATTCTCTCATCTTAAAGAACCCACAATTTGTCTCTCTCTGCCTCGCAGTTTGCAGAGTGATCACAGTGTGGCAAAAAATCATCAATATTAGAGCCACTCTTTGATGCTCATCCATATTGTTTTCCATACTATCAGAAACAGAGCCGTAACTAGACGTTTTGGATTTCCAGCTCTGGAAGTAAGAAGCATATGCCGCAAAGGAAGAGTGGTGGTGCTGCCTGAAAGAGAATGTGTCACTCTATTGGGAGTTAGAGAAGTTACACTGTCCAAACAGTATTAGTGGCTGAGTCAGAGCTGGGTAACCTGCAGAGGGTCTGTTGGAAACAGCTGAAGAGGAAGATCTGTGCCTAGGTGCAGCCCACTGGATGGTAAAGAACAATGAGAGGTTGGGATCAAACACACTCAAAGTGGAAGAAGCTGTCCTATTACATATGCAGAGAGAATTGTTGATGGTCAGAGGAGGCCTCCTCTATAGGTAAACCACCCACAGAGATAGTAAAGTGGAAAAACGATTCTGAAAATTAAACATTGCGATACTGTACTGAATGCCCTACATGACCAACATGAACACTTTGGTGTCAAAAAGACAAGTGGGTTGATTGCTGATTGGATCTACTGGCCAAGGATGGAGGCTGATATTGGAAAAATATTGCAAAATTTGTGGGACTTGCATCCTGAGGATAACAATGCCTGAAAGAGTGGCACCATTGAAAAACATTTCAAGTCATTGGCCCCTGGTTGGTATGTATTGATTTTTTTCTCCATGGAGCCAGATAAAAGCAACATTTCACAAATTCTGGTTGTGACTGATCACTTCACCCAGTTTGCTCAAGTATATGTAGCCAGAGATCAAAGAGCAACAACTGTATCAAAGATTTTACAGGAGAAATTGCAACACGATGTGTCTAGGATGCACCAGGAGACTGTGCTGATTAATTTAATATGCAACATGTGTATATTCGTGTGCAACTGAGTCTGTATATAAAGTACAACAGAACATGGCATAAAAAAAGGAACAGTGGATGCAACATAATCATATTCAGAGACACAGTCGTACACAGATATACAAGTGTCGCATATAAAATTTATCAGCACAGTCTCCCTGTGAGTTCTAGTCACATCACATTGTGACTAATATGCAATTTCAGCAAAAAGGGCAAAAAAACCACAACCCACACACAATGCTAGCAGAGTCATGGAACCTGGCATACCAAAATGGGCTGTTTGGCATGATGTGCCTGTAGACATTTGCTTTCGAATAATGGAGGCTCCGTACTTGGAGTAGACACATTTACAGCATGTTCAGACTGCTGAGCGAGGTTTTGTGGGGTTTTGCACAGAAGCAAGAAGACTGTTTCGTCTACCTGGGGCACACTGTGAATATAAATGTACGGTATGTATATAGATTTAATTAAAACTTAACTTTTATTTATTACATTAAGAACATACAGAACATACAGACAAAGTACATACAGATGACTGGAAACATCAAAAAAGGGTTAAAAACTTATTAAATGGATTACTCACTTTTACTTAGTTCTGTTATTTAATGTCACTGAGGCACAAAGTTAATTTAGAGTTGAGTATGTTTCAAAAAGGTGTTTTTCAGAGCAAAAGTTTCTGTTATACTGTTCTCTTTATCAATCTAGTGTTCTAACACGACTGGTTTTAATTAAATCTATATACTTACCGAACAATTATATTCAAAGTGTGTCCCAGATAGACAAAACAGTCTTCTTGCTTCTATGCAAAACCCCACGAAATATAGTTTGATCTGAACTAATTTCTGGGGGCACCACCAACCAGGCGCTACTGCAGAAAACCTTTGTGGTGAAGTCAGTAGCCATATGTTGGTATCCATAAGTATTCTTATCTCTAATTGTTTCAGATTAAAAAGTCAACAACTCAATCCAGTCCAGAGCAGATTACAAACCCCAAACTTCTCACTGCTGAGAGAGGTTCACAGGTTGGCTCAAGAAGCTTCAACCAAGTTGGGTTTGACAGACAAGACTCAGTATGACAGTCAGGTGAAAGGATTGTATTGACAGTAGGAAATAGTATTGCTTTGGTACCTGAGGATACAAGGAAATCATAAATGTGCAAATTAGTGGAGAAGAAATCTCTATGAAATGGTGGGCAAATTGTCAGGGGCACCTGTTAATTTAGTAAGGCCTAAAGGGCAAAGAGGGCCCATAAAGATCTATTACAGGCAGCACCTATTACCGATTGAAAGAGATGTGGGTTTCGGAAAGGAAGAAGCTGTTGGGACCACAGAGAGAAAGCCGTAGAGCAAGTTTGGGAGACTGAATTCTTCAATGAGTGTGAATATGTAAATATATAGGATATTTTACTACATGTTCCTTTTCAGGGTGTGGAACAGGCTCGTCAACTTATCAGTGAAGTGCCAGTCCCACAAGGGGAGTGTGTATCAATGATGCCTGTAACAGGCAGCGCATGTGAGTGAAACTGCTCGAAAACTACATTACCCTTGCTGGACTGAGATTTGTGGCTACAGTTTTATTAGCAAAATATGTTGTTATGGGGGCATGGCCTAGCAGCCATTGAGGACAGATGCACCAGGACGGAGCTCTCAAATATAGCAGCCTAAAACCCCTGTAGCCCACTCTTTGGGGACATTTTGCCCACTGACCTGCTTACCAGAGGGTCTCTGAAGGGCAGTGGCGATGGTCACAGAGCCAGGAAGGGCTTCGTACCCTCCTGTAGGTTGCGGCCGGAGGTGTCATTATAAGTCGAGGCCGGGATTTTGAGGAGGAAGATGGGAGTTTGCCTGCCTGTGCCCGCAGCTAGAGAGGAAATGGAGGAACATCTGAAGAATAGAGGTGAGTCCCCACTCCCTCCCTACTGAGTGTGCAGATCTCAGAGGTTGGAGGCTGTAGTTTAGAAGAGTGAGGGACGCCTGGCAGCTACATCGCCTGGAAGCCGCCGCCATTTTACAGCACTGCACAGGACATTCTGCAGACTTCTGTGCAGTGCAGAGACAGGTCATGGGACAAAGAGGTGGGCAGGTGGCTAATGCACTCCAGTGACCACCACACAAGAATATTGGAGGGGAACAGCTGACATAAACTTAGTTCTAGTGTAGCTCTTATGGCCACCCATGCAGTGTGTGTCTTTGTGATTCAGAGGGGCTGATATTTCTTCCCGGAGAACTGGTGACCCTGGTCTTTGGATATTGTGGGGACAATCTAGTCTTCTTGCTATAAAAATGACCCAACAGTATACTTTACCTAATGAGCTAATATCTGCCTTTTTCATTAGAGACATTATTAGCTCCTGAGCTCACTCTTGTGGCCTTTGTGTAATACTGCTCCTGCACTGAAGGATGATTTTGAGGGATAATAGTGGGATTACCTACTGAGCCTTTATTTTTACTATATTCAACTGTACTTCTTTCCCATGTGAGGAGGTATTCATATACTCATCCACTCTAGTGAAGGATAAGTCATGATGACTGCTGGGCCATGAATATGAACTTGTCTTAATGGGGGGGGGACCATGACCTGTGACACCACCTTCACTAGAAACAATCTTCACCTCCTCTCTAACTTTGATGTGGGATTAACCACCCCGATCAACCACCAAGACAATGGCTACCCATGCTAAAAGTGCTTTGACAGCTGCCTTCCAATCTCTCTTTGGAGTTCTATCCTCCTCTGAAACTTCCTCCCTGAATCAAGTCCAATCTTCAATGGCCTTGGGGAGCTTAGACAGCTCTCATACACTCGAGGCTCACTCCCCTTCACCACACTCTCTGTCTCAAGAGGGAAGATCAGAGATCAAGAAGGTTTTAAATCATTTATGTACTCTACCTATTAGACAAGATCTGCAACAAGACCTAGAGTTTCTAGAACAGAGAATACAGGATGCAGCTACTCCATTCAATCTGATCTCACTGAAATAGATGATTTAGGCAATCGAGAGCATCAAAATAAACCAAGAGTAAAGGAATATACACACTAGGCGATTTTGAGCTAAAAGGAGCGCTCCCGCATCATCGTTGGCCATCGGCCTGTTTTACCGGCCGAGTGAACCACTTTCCATGGTCTCCTACTGTTGAAAGTGGTTCAACCCTGTGAAAATGGCTGGGCTAGGTGAAAATCGCTCAGTGTGTATGCATCTCTGTGAGCCCTGCGTCCCAAAGGCCTATCCTTGGAGCATCCTAGAGACATTATTTTTAACCTCCATTATTATTTGGTATAAGAGAAGATTTTACACCATGCACGTTGTTAGATACATTTTTTAATGAGAATTCAATTCAAATATTTCTGGATACATTGCAGCAAAGACACCTGCTATGACCCTTCAAAGAGAATCTCCACAAGAAAGATTATAAATTTCGATGGAGGTTCCATCACAGCATACAAATAACACATGAGGGTATTACTCTTACCATCCAACAACCTGAAGATGTTTCAAAGTTTTGCTCTTCATTAGGACTACCAGAGATATCCTTACCTAACTGGTTGGATCTTCCCAATTGCTCAGATATGTCTTTGCCCTGAAGGGATGTTTGGCAGAAAATGCAGGCCCCCAGATGAAGGACACACAGTTCTCAGGTTGCAGAAGAACTCACAGTTACTTGACTTCTATATATATAATTTATACATGTATCCTTGTTTTACCTAATTTCTGTGGGTTCTAGAGGATTACAGGCAGACGGGATGACGGGCTGTCAATATCCCAACAGTGGCATCCAGCCTGCCAGAATGCTGGCAATGGGGTGAGCGCTAAGGGTCCACTTGCAGGCTCTCTGTGCTCGATATGCTGGGGGCTTGGTGGTTCGCTATGCGCACCACAGGATCTACGTGGACACCCACAAGTGGGAATAGCCCTGTTGCGCCGGGATTCTGGCTGTCTGTAATGGTGGCTGACGGGATTTCAGCATTAGTATCCTGAACACCGGGATCCCAACAGCCAGTAGTTTAAATGCAACCTGTTCTAGGAGCTGTATTTAGAATTTCTACTTCTTTAACTGGCAGTTTCGAATGCTCACTTATTTATTTTAAGCAGTCTTTAAAAGTGGAAATTATTTGTAATTTCTCACTTCTTTATAGGATGATTTCACTGTGATTTTTCTTGTCCCTTTATGGTGATTTTATGTACTTTTGTAGATGTAGGATTATATAGTTATCCATGCAATAAGTCATCAGAATCCTGCTTATATTACTTTAATACTACTTTTATTTTGCTGAAGTTTGTTATTACTTCAATTTGTCTTTATGTTTATAGAGATTATACATTGATGTCCAGGTTCATCATTACCCCCAAATTTCCCCTTCTCTCTGCTGTGTATATGCTGGCCGTGGACCTATTAGGGTTTTCCTTGGCTTCTTTTGCAGAGATTTCTCAATTTAAAATTTTTCAATATGTGACTCTGTTTTTTGCTATTTGTGCTATTATTATTATTATATTTTTATTTTCAATCCCCTTTTTTCTTCCTTACCGTCTCTTTCTTTTCTTTCTTCCTCTTTCTCTTTTTGTCTTTTCCTTTTCTCCACCTGGCATCGAAGTGAAGTACTTACCGTACCTTAACATATTATATATACTTACTAATCCTGAAATGGCTAAATTGAAATTATTCTTGAACAATGTCAAGAGTCTGAACATTCCTGAGAAGCGTTCAAGGTTGTTACATCTTTTATATGTAGATAACAAATAGATATTGTCTTTTTACAGTAGACATTTATCTTATTATTTTCCAACTGGGTTTTTCAATAATTTTTAAGGAGCCAAGGACAGAGGGGTTGCTATCTTATTCTCAAAACACCTACAGCTTGTGGATGTCCATGAGATTCCAATAGGAGATGGTAGGGGTTTAGTAGTGAAAGCAACTATGGCAAAGCAGCGATTGACATTTATTCATTTATGTATGCCCAATCATGGACAGTCTGGGTTTCTCCACAAGGCTCTATAGTCTATTGAGTCTAATATTTAAGGAGTCCTAGTGCTGGGAGATTTTAATTGGGCCTTGGTACCTCCTATAAATACATTCACTGGAGCCCCTTGCTCTTCTCTTAAGGAGGCGAGGAGATATAGAACTATCTTACATAAATTTCAATTAGTTGATTCAGGGAGACTACTACATACAGCAGAGAGGGATTATACATTCTATTCACCACCACATAATACGTATTCACGTATAGATTACTTTTGTATAAGTCACTGTTGCTTGGATATGATGCTTGCGGCATCAATTTATCAGATTATGGGTTCGGACCATACCCCAATTACTTTTAACTCTGTCCATTCGTACTTCTAAACCTTGTCAATGGCATTGGTGACTAAATGAGCAATTAATTACGTATCCTCTCTGCCAGGCCCAGCTTCTTGGGTTTACAGATGAAAATATTGCTTCCAATGTGACTATCTATGTTTCTCCGATCTTGATCTGGGAAGCCCATAAATGTGTTCTTAGATGACATTATATTCAGCTGGGATAATTTCTCAAAAAGCCAAAAAATGGAATGCAGAGACAATCTTAGCTAAAATGAAACTATTGGAATCAACACATAAAGATACTAGTGACTTGGAAACATTTGTACAATTGCAGGCTGCTGGAACGTCCTTAAATTCTCTGCTTAACGAAAAGGGCCTTTAGAGAATGTAGGCATTCCTCCAACCGTTGGAGTAATAAACCTGGTAAAATGTTGGCAAGGGCCCTACGACACAAAGATCTGTACAGTATATACAAAAAATGAATGACACCTCCGGGTCATTGCATGCCACTGATGAAGAAATTGCCAACATTTTTTATGAGTATTACACAGGTTTATTTACCCAGTCATGCACAGAATCTGAAAGATCAGAACATAAAAGGACAACAAATAAATTTTTAGACAAAATTGATTTCCCATGCCTTCCTGAGGCAGTATTACAGGCTCTAGATTCCCCATTCACTGAGGCTGAACTGAAGGAAGCCATTAAAACTTTCCCTAATGTGAAGAGCCCAGGACCTGATGGTCTCCCTCTTGCTTATTATAAAGCTTTCAAAACCATGTGGTACCTATGCTTTTATAGGCATGTACTGTCATCTCACCCCAGACTCAGTTTTCAGATCAATCCCTTTTGGCACACATCACTGTAATTCCCAACGAGGGGAAGGACCTGTGTTTACCGGCTAGCTATAAGCCCATCTCTTTACTTAATGTTGACGTCAAGCTATATGCTAAACTTGTAGCTGGTCATATTAAACCACTTCTCCTGAGCCTCATCCATTCAGACCAGGTGGGTTTCATACCAGGTCGGGAGGCCAGGAACAACATGAAAAAGGTGATTGACTTGATCTCCCATGCGAACTCCACTAATGTACCTATGGTTCTCTTATCAACCGATGCAGAGAAAGCATTCAGTAGAATAGATTGGTACTTCATGGAGGGGGGGGGGGTCTATGAAGGCTGGGTCTGAGTTCGCTTTTCCTTATAAAATATTTGCTTTATACAGAACTCCATCAGCACAGCTGAGAGTCAATGGGAATCTTTCAAAGTGATTCACATCAGTAATGGAACACGACAGGGGTGTCCCCTCTCGCCACTGATTTTTGTGCTTTGCATGGAAACTCTGGTGAGAGCAATAAGAGCAAAACTGAATATTTCAGGGCTGAGGGTTGGACCACTGAAAGACAAATTACCCCTTTTTGCCGATGACCTATTAACTGCCATTACAAGCCCTATGATTTCTCTGCCAAATCTCATGTGGGAATTTCACCACTTTCAAAATCTAACTTCAAGATTAACTAATCTAAATATGTTGCTTTAAATGTCATGGCCCCAGATGCGTCAGTCTCTGCCCTAGCTGATTCCTTTACTTTCAAATGGAACCAGTCACACTTGGGCATACAAATTCCAAATAAACTTGACAAATTGTTTGCATTCAATTTCGCCCCCATGCTCAATCAGATTCGAGTTGACCTGGCACATTGGCTTACACAGAAATTTTCGTGGCTAGACCACATTAATGTAAAAAATATTAATATTCTCCCTATACTACTTTACCTATTTCAAACGATCCCAATAAACCTTCCCGAACAATATCTTTCAGCACTACATAATCTCTTGCATGATTTCATTTGGAGTGGGAGAAAGCAAAGATTTAAACACCAAATACTTTTTAGGCATAAGTCTCAAGGGCTAATCTAAAAAAGGGGAGGTAGAGGACTGCTGCGCCTCAGAGAGCTGCAGTAGGGATACCAACAGATGATCACTCAATCACCCTGGAACACAATGCACAAGAAAATAAGGGATCCCTTCTGCGCTCATCCAACAACAATAAACAGTAATGCAATAAATGATAGGTTCCCAATGGATAAGTCTATGACTAAATTATAGTCTCTTTTAGTTCTTATACAAAGCGGAAGTGCTGGATGTAGGGAGACTCAATGCATACCGTACTCACAAGGAGTCGTGGTATGTCCCGCATGTAGAGGTGTCTTAAGTCGCTTGGTTCTTCTTTACCTTCTCCGAGGTGGAAAGTTCTTATCCTCGTAGTTGGATGACCTTAAATGCAGAGATCTGACCCATCTGGCTCCGCTACCGGTTCGCCCTCCCTGCCGTCCCCGGCTGCTGCTGCTGCGGGCGGTGGCACTGACTGGACGGGTCGCTGTATCTCCGAACTTGTTTGCAGAGCTCTCATGCCAAGTTTGTTTTCACCGCCCACAGGAGACAACAGAGGAGGAGCCTGAGGCGAAGCAAAGGTTTCCTGAGCCTTCCTGGCCGCCGTAGCGGCATCTGATTGGGCTGTGCCGGCTTCCGTAATGCTCTCCGCTGTGATGGAGATATGTCCGTGTGAAACGTACTGAGGGTCACCCTCAGTACGTTTCACACGGACATATCTCCATCACAGCGGAGAGCATTACGGAAGCCGGCACAGCCCAATCAGATGCCGCTACGGCGGCCAGGAAGGCTCAGGAAACCTTTGCTTCGCCTCAGGCTCCTCCTCTGTCGTCTCCTGTGGGCGGTGAAAACAAACTTGGCATGAGAGCTCTGCAAACAAGTTCGGAGATACAGCGACCCGTCCAGTCAGTGCCACCGCCCGCAGCAGCAGCAGCCGGGGACAGCAGGGAGGGCGAACCGGTAGCGGAGCCAGATGGGTCAGATCTCTGCATTTAAGGTCATCCAACTACGAGGATAAGAACTTTCCACCTCGGAGAAGGTAAAGAAGAACCAAGCGACTTAAGACACCTCTACATGCGGGACATACCACGACTCCTTGTGAGTACGGTATGCATTGAGTCTCCCTACATCCAGCACTTCCGCTTTGTATAAGAACTAAAAGAGACTATAATTTAGTCATAGACTTATCCATTGGGAACCTATCATTTATTGCATTACTGTTTATTGTTGTTGGATGAGCGCAGAAGGGATCCCTTATTTTCTTGTGCATAAGTCTCAAGGGGGCAGACAATTGCCTTTGATTTCAGCGTACTACCAAGCAGCTTTGCTAAGTAGGATATTGGAATGGACAAGAGACTCGGGAGGTAAGCAATGGGTGCAGATAGAAACATTCTCTACCAGTTTACATCTTAATTTCGTGTCCTGGCTAGAGGACATGGGACGATCAGAGCACCTGACAGTTGGCTCTACTTTGTCTATGTGGAGAAAATGAAGCATAAAATTGGGCATGACTAATACATTCCTTCCTGGAAACCATTAAATCAACGTTTACCATACTTTTTCTTATATTATATCCCCCTATTAATTTTTTGCCACTCTTCCTCCTCTCTTTCCCTCTGTCTCGCTTTAAGCCACTTTCCCTACTTTTTTCTTCTCTTCTTCCCATTCTCCCCTCTCACTTTTCTCCTCTTCCCCCTTTTTTTAATTCTCTATTTTGTTCTTCCGCTTGTTCTTTCCCATTTTTCCCCCTATTCCAGTACTTTCCCCTTTCTAAAATTGTATGCAGATTCTGATATTTACCCCCATGCGGTCCACTGGTTGGTTCACAGGGGGTTAATCTTAATTTTAAGGTGGGTACACACAGTAATATTTTGGCTATTTTAAGATATCCTACACTATTTCCCTTGAAATTCCCTGATCTCCTGAACAAACAAAATAGTGCATACACACAGTAAGATATAGCATAAGAGTTAGCACAACAGATTTAGCATAAGATATAGCATAGATAGCTCACTTTATTGTGATGAAGCAAATCGGATACAATATCGTACATTCAGAGCCAGCCCTAACCACTACGAAGCCCTAGGCAAAATTTTGTCTGGTGCCCCCTAGCACCACTGCTAGTTTCGCCTCTGACCCTGCACCCCTTTCCCAGCACCATCACCCCTCAATCATAGCAGTCCTCATTATGGTGATCCTACCCCCTATATCTTAACTAGGAACAGTGCACACATTCGGCACACAGCCAAAAAAGGGGCGTGTTCTTGCTGGGAAGGGGCATGGCCACACAATAGTACCCCAATTCAATTTATGCCACACAGTAGTGCAACTTAATTCATGTTATATCATGCGATAGTGTCCCTTATTCACGTTACATCACACAGTAGTACCACTTTACCTTATATACGTTACTCCTCACAGTAGTGCCTCTTATTCAAATTACACCACACCATATTGCTCTTTATTCACATGAGACCACACAGTAGTGCCCTTTCTATACATTATACCACAAAGTAGAGCACCATATACACATAATGCCTCACATTAGTAATGCCTTTATACACATAATACCACACAGTAATGCCCCTTACACATATGACACACATTATTAATGTCATTAGAAACATAATGTGCCTCGCGCATTATGCCAACCTTTATTGATTTGATTAAAATGATATGTGGCATGCCTCCATTCTGTGTGCGATGGTGGCTGCATCTGCATACGAAATGCTACGTTACAGTGATTACCAGGAATACCCAGTAATGTAGCATTCCATATGGAGATACAGCCACAGTCACACACAGTATATAGGTATGCTGCATATTATTTTAATCAGCATAAGCTGCTTGTGTCCCTAGGCATTCCAAATGCCCTAGGCATTTGCCTAGTTTGCCTATACCTAGGGCTGGCTCTGTGTACGTTAACATACACATGGTACGATATGCACTAGATAACGAGTTTTATGGTAAGAACTTACCCTTGTTAAAACTCTTTCTGCGAGGTACACTGGGCTCCACAAATCTGGACAATGGGTGTAGAGTAGGATCTTGATCCGAGGCACCAACAGGCTCAAAGTTTTGACTGTTCCCAAAATGCACAGTGCCGCCTCTTATATCACCCCGCCTCCCAGCACAGGAGCTCAGTTTAGTTAACCAGCCCAATGCAGTAGCAGGAAAAGAGACGACAACGGTTAGTAGCCACATACACCACACTCTCATGACAAGAGAAGTGTCAGCGGCTAATGCCATATCAACCCAAAGAAGCTAAGTGCGTCAGGGTGGGCGCTATGTGGAACCCAGTGTACCTCGCAGAAAGAGTTTTAACAATGGGGATGGGGAAAGAGTCTGGACAATGGGGATGCTTTAGGACATCCCCATTGTCCAGACTTGTGGAGCCCAGTGTACCCCGCAGCAGAAAACTAGCTTTATGGTAAGAACTTACCATAAAGCTAGTTTTCTGCTGCGGGGTACACTGGGCTCCACAAGTCTGGACAATGGGGATGTCCTAAAGCAGTTCCTTATGGGAGGGGATGCACTGTAGCGGGCACAAGAACCCGGCGTCCAAAGGAAGCATCCTGGGAAGCGGCAGTATCGAAGGCATAGAACCTTATGAACGTGTTCCCGGAGGACCACGTAGCCGCCTTGCACAATTGATCAAGGGTCGCACCACGTTGGGCCGCCCAAGAAGGTCCAACAGACCGAGTAGAATGGGCCGTAATGTGAGAAAAGGAGCTGACAGACCAGCCTTCACATAAGCATGCGCAATCACCATTCTAATCCACCTGGCCAGGGTCTGCTTGTGAGCAGGCCAGCCACGTTTGTGAAATCCAAACAAAACAAAGAGAGAATCAGACTTTCGAATAGAAGCAGTTCTCTTCACATAGATATGGAGAGCCCGTACCACATCCAAAGACCGCTCTTTGGGAGACAAATCAGGAGAGACAAAAGCTGGAACCACAATCTCCTGATTAAGGTGGAACGAAGAAACCACCTTAGGTAAATATCCGGGACAAGTCCTAAGAACCGCCCAGTCACGGTGAAAAATCAGATATGAGGAACTACAAGACAAGGCACCCAAATCCGACACTCTTCTAGCAGAGGCAATAGCCAGCAAGAACACCACCTTAAGGGAAAGCCACTTAAGGTCAGCTGAACCAAGAGGTTCAAATGGAGGCTCCTGTAACGCCTCCAAAACCACCGACAAGTCCCAAGGTGCCACAGGCGGGACATAGGGAGGTTGGATATGCAACACACCATGAGTGAAAGTATGAACATCAGGTAAAGTCGCAATTTTTCTCTGAAACCACACCGACAAGGCAGAAATATGAACCTTGAGGGAGGCCAGACGCAGGCCTAAATCTAGACCCTGCTGTAGAAAAGCCAAAAATTTGGCTGTACGAAACTTGGAAGCGTCATAATGGTTAGATGCGCACCAAACAAAGTAGGAATGCCAGACCCAATGGTAAATCCGAGCAGAGGCCGGTTTCCGGGCCCACAACATAGTTTTAATGACCTCTTCAGAAAAACCCGTAGCTCTTAAGATGGAAGCTTCAAGAGCCACGCCGTCAAAGACAACCGGGCTAAGTCCTGGCAGACACAGGGGCCTTGAACGAGGAGGTCTGGGCATTGTGGAAGTAGAAGTGGACACTCTGACAATAGGCCTTGCAGGTCTGAGAACCAGTGCCGTCTGGGCCACGCCGGAGCTATGAGAAGCAGATTTCCTTTTTCTTGCTTGAACTTCCGAATTACCCTGGGCAGGAGTGACACCGGAGGGAACACGTACGGCAGCCGAAACCTCCACGGCACTGCCAGCGCATCCACGAATGCTGCTTGAGGATCCCTTGTCCTTGCTCCGAAGACCGGAACCTTGTGATTGTGTCGAGACGCCATCAGATCCACATCTGGAAGACCCCACCTTTCCACGAGGAGTTGAAACACTTCTGGATGGAGGCCCCACTCGCCGGCATGCACGTCCTGATGACTGAGAATGTCCGCTTCCCAATTCAGGACTCCCGGAATGAATATTGCCGATATTGCCGGTAGATGGCGTTCTGCCCAACGTAGAATCCGTGAGGCTTCCTTCATTGCCAAATGGCTTTGAGTGCCGCCTTGATGATTTATGTAAGCCACTGTGGTGGCGTTGTCCGACTGCCCTTGAACAGGACGGTTCTGAATCAAATGCTGGGCTAGGTTCAACGCATTGAAGACCGCCCGCAATTCCAGAATGTTGATCGAGAGGAGAGATTCCTCCTTGGTCCACCGACCCTGCAAGGAGTGCTGCTCCAGCACCGCGCCCCAACCTCTTAGACTGGCATCTGTCGTCAACAGGACCCAGTTGGATATCCAGAAGGGCCGGCCTCTGCACACTTGTCGGTCCTGGAGCCACCAGAGCAGCGACAGACGGACCTCCGGAGTCAAAGAGATCATTTGAGACCTGATACGGTGAGGCAGGCCGTCCTACTTGGCTAGAATCAGCTTCTGGAGGGGGCGAGAATGGAATTGAGCATACTCCACCATGTTGAATGCTGATACCATGAGGCCCAGCACCTGCATTGCCGAATGTATCGACACTTGCGGACGAGAAAGGAAGCAATGAATCCTGTCCTGAAGTTTCAGGACTTTCTCCTGATACAAGAACAACCTCTGGTTGTGAGTGTCCAACAGCGCTCCCAGATGCACCATGCTCTGAGCAGGGACCAGGGAGGATTTCTTCCAGTTGATGAGCCACCCGTGGGCCTGTAGAAACCGGACCGTCATATCCAGATGACGCAGGAGAAGATCTGGGGAATTTGCCAGGATTAACAAGTCATCCAGATACGGCAGTATCCTGACCCCTTGACGGCGGAGTACCACCGTCATCATCGCCATAACTTTGGTGAAGACTCGTGGGGCTGTTGTTAAACCAAAAGGTAACACCCGAAACTGGTAATGGAGGTTGCCAATAGCGAACCTTAGGTATTGTTGATGTGACACTGCTATAGGAATATGCAGGTAAGCATCCTGTATGTCCAGGGAGACCATGTAGTCCCCAGGTTCCAAGGCCAGAACTATAGAGCGAAGGGTTTCCATACGGAACTTGGAAACCTTCACAAACTTGTTCAGTGCCTTGAGGTTGAGAATGGGCCGGGAGGACCCACTCGGTTTCGGGACTAGAAACAGCAGAGAATAGTACCCCGTTCCCTCTGAGCAAGAGGCACCTGTACTACGACGCCTGTATCCAGGAGGGTCTGTACCACCGAATGCAGAGTGTTTGCCTTTATCTGGTCCGACGGGACGTCTGTATGGCAAAATCGATGAGGGGGTCGGTTTTTGAAGGCTATGGCGTAACCTCGAGTGACGTCTTCCTGTACCCAGGCATCTGAAGTGGTCTTCAACCATTCCTGGGTATACCCTAGAAGCTGACCAACCCCTGGGATCCCCCAGGGGGAGGCCCGCCCCGTCATGCGACAGGCTTATCGGTCTTGGCTGCTGGCTGACGGGCAGCCCAGGCTCTTTTGGGCTTCGGCTTACCAGGTTTGGAAGTGCGGGCCTGCGTATGGTATGCCTGACCTTTTGCTTTACCTGAAGGACGAAAGGGGCGAAAGGACGTGCCTTTGGCCTTCGACACATAAGGAGCTGTATTAGGCAGACAGGCAGTTTTGGCAGTAGCCAAGTCAGCCACTATTTTATTTAAGTCCTCCCCAAACAGAATATCCCCCTTGAAAGTGAGTACCTCCAGGGTTTTTCTAGAGTCCAGATCCACAGATCAGGATCTCAGCCACAATATCCTGCGAGCCAGGACTGACGTAGTAGAGGCCTTGGCAGCTAGGATACCAGCATCAGAAGCTGCCTCTTTAATATAGTTAGAAGCTGTGACAATATATGACAAGCATTGTCTAGCATGGTCCGAGGAGATTTCAGCCTCTAACTCCAAGGACCATGCTTCAACAGCCTCTGCTGCCCATGTAGCTACAATAGTGGGCCTTTATGCAGCACCCGTGAGGGTGTAAATCGCTTTTAGACAACCCTCGACACGTTTATCCGTAGGCTCTTTTAGAGACGTGACGGTAGTGACAGGTAGAGCTGAGGAAACCACCATCCTAGCCACATGTGAGTCTACTGGAGGAGGCGTTTCCCAATTCTTAGACAGCTCTGGCGCGAGGGGATAGCGAGCCAGCATCTTCTCTTGAGGCACAAACTTTGTACCCGGGCTTTGCCAGGGTTCCTGACGTATATCCACTAGGTGGTCAGAGTGAGGTAAAACTTGTTTAATCACCTTCTGACGCTTGAACCTATCTGGTTTCTTAGGAAGAACGGATGGCTCGGGATCATCCGTAATCTGCAGAATTAACTTAATAGCCTCCAAAAGATCAGGAACATCCACATGTGAACTACCCTCCCCATCAGCCGTATCTGAGTCAGAACCTGTGGGGTCAGTGTATGTGCTGTCTTCATCAGACATGGTGTCAGTGACAGCAGTTGACAGTGTCAGTGACAGCTTGCTTAGAGGACCTCTTGGACTTAGGCGAGCGTTGGTCAGACTTTTTAATAGTCAGGGACTGGTTCAACTTCTTTAATTGAGCAGATAAATCGTCCGCCCACGGCGGGTTAGCTGCAGGGACCACATACGGTTGTACCGGCATTGGGGGTCCCATAGGGGGAGGTAGTTTATGAACTAGCATATGCAGAAGCGTGGAAAAAGCGGCCCACGGAGGGTCAGTATGTGCCTCCGTTGCCACAGTCCCACTGGGGGGCAAGGAGCCCCCAGAACCAGAGCCCACAGCTGCTATATTCTCCCCATATGTGCCTGTGGCTTCAGCAACACCAGCAGTGTGTTCCGCCCCAGAACCGATACCCTCAGAAGCAGACATGATATAACTTGCAGTATGAGGTAACACAGTACAATTATTAGCAGCACTATATCCCTAAACCCAAACCCCTGCCAGTGTAGTCAGCACCAGCAGAGATAAAGGAGAGATATGGTGACTAAATCACAGAGAAAAATACGTAATACAGTATATCTTTGTGAAAATCCTATATTAAATAACACCTGACGCACCAAGCCCCCTCAGGTTATAGAATATAGGGATAGCAAGTTGAGTGAAAGACACAAAATGGACACCACTCAGCTATCAATGCACACACAAATAGTCACAGTTTGTACAATGCAGAGGTTATTACAGACAATAATACTGCACTGGACTAGCTTACACAGCTATATAGTCAATAGATATAACACTACACAGTAAGAAACTGGATGTATATCACAGGGTAATTGTACTATAAACCCCTGACTAAATGCACTCTTTCTTAACTAACACTGACTAAAAAGGCAGGTAGAATACTTAAGTGTCATGTAAAGTCACAGCGCTGACAACCAGGCGGCTTTACATAGGAGGATTTGCCCAAGCAGTCCCAGGAACAGTGAGCTGAGGAGTAATGGTGCCGCAGACACTGACAGGGAGTGAGGAAAAGACAGAGATGCAGCTCCAGGGCGGGAACACTTGCTGGAAATGGCGCCCTAGGGCTGGGGTAGGGGCTTCAGGTCTAAGCCTTATCCCCCTTGCTGGCAAAACCACCGGGTACTGTGGGCGATATTAAAATCAGTTTTAAGAGAAAACCTGACCTGCGCCCATGCCCTGGTGATCTAGTGGGATCGCCTATATCCACAGTGTCCACCGCCAGCACGCGCGGCCTGCCTCCCACTGACCGCGCCGGATCGCAATATAGACCGGGTCCCGCAAGCAGGACCCACTTACCACCTCCCGAAGCGCGGCCACGCGATCCTGGAGAGCCCCAGCCGTGTGTGTCTAAGATGAAGAAAACCGGAGCCTCCGCTGTAGGTACCCGTCAACCAGGGCTCGGGAGTGTACAGCGCCGCTGGGGAGAGCTGGAGCTGCAGCAGTGAATGTCACAAGACATTTACCACCGCTGCTGCCCTTGAAGGCTTCACTTTTTACCTCATAAAAAGTTTTTCTCAGGGCTGCTTGGAGCAGCCCCTCTATTAAGTGCCTGCTTACTGCAGCACCAACTGACAAACTGAGCTCCTGTGCTGGGAGGCGGGGTGATATAGGAGGCGGCGCTGTGCATTCTGGGAACAGTCAAATCTTTGAGCCTGTTGGTGCCTCAGATCAAGATCCTACTCTACACCCATTGTCCAGAATTGTGGAGCCCAGTGTACCCCGCAGCAGAAAGTGTACTATCTAGCTAAAATTGAGCTGCTTGTTTTGTATTCCACTACCTTCCCCTTTCTAAAATTGTACGCAGATTCTGATAGTTACCCCCATGCGGTCCACTGGTTGGTTCACAGGCGGTTAATCTTAAAGTGGGTACACATGGTAAGACTTTGGCTATTTTAAAATATCCTACACTATTTCCCTTGAAATTCCCTGAGCTTCTGAACAAACAAAATACTACATACACACAGTAAAATATAGCATAAGATTTAGCACCACAGATTTAGCATAAGATACTGTATAGCATAGACATCTCACTTTATTGTGATGACGCAAATCGGATACAATATTATATGTTAACATACACATGGTATGATATGCAATAGATAGTGTACTATCTAGCTACAGCTGCATGTTCATCCGACATAGAACATCGGATACGACCCGCGGGAGCACGCACCGCATTATAACGCATACAATATAGTGCAAACACATGGGAAGATATAGTGCACTATATCATACTCTAGCCAGATAGTGTGCAATAGAGTGCAAGAAATCACACCATCTGTACCCAGCCTATCTCTTTTTCTTGAATTTTTCTGAAAGTATTTCAACTTATGTCACATCTCATTGTTCATATTGATTTTTTATAACAAAGCCTCTACAATTGTTTACTTGATCATATGTAACATTGACTTTGCTAAATATTTGTACCTGCATTCAATCTTATTACTTTAATAAAAATGTATGATTAAAAAAGAAAAAAATAATGGGTATGACTACAGCAGTGTCCCCAATGACTCCCATTGTTCATAATCCCCGATTCATACCAGGCATGTCAAGTGGAGCTACTATTTCTTGAAAAGTGGTAGGTATCACTAGGTTATATAATTTGCTCTCAGATGGCTCGTACAAATCTTTTGAGTGGCTAGTAGAGGGATCAGACTAGGTGGGAGATGTACTAAGCAGTGCTAAAAGTGGAGAAATGAGCCAGTGGAGAAGTTGCCCATGGTAACCAATCAGCATTGACGTAACATTTATAATTTGTATACTATAAAAGTATACACAGCTGATTGGTTGCTATGGGCAACTTCTCAACTGGCTCATTTCTCCACTTTTAACACTGCTTAGTACATCTCCTCCTGTACCACCTTAGATTATTGGTTTTATATACAGTTGCGACAGTTTGTTTTATCTTTGGGAAAGTTCACTGGGTGGGTCAGAGATCTATTTCAGTTTGAAAAACTATGCGTCCAATCACATTCATTATCCATTTTATATAAAATTCACTTAACGACAATTTTACCCTCTAACCCAGCATATCAATAGTCTTGGGAAAGATATTTCTCTCAAAAAGGGATTAATCTAAATTGGGATAAGATATACCAGTCATCCAGTGCTTGCTCGAATAGTAAGGAGGTGGTGGAGACCCTATATAAACTACTATCTGTCACGATCCGGGTATCTGGACGCCATTACCTGCCGTTCAGGTGTCTTCTGAGACTGGCCCAGCGTTCCAAGTCCGGATCTCATCTGTGTCAACACTCTGTACATCCCTCCTGTCGTTCTGAGACACTACCACAGCGGCGCCATGTTTGAATCCAACATGGCGTCTCCCGTCCTCCGCGGCCTCCGCCGCCGTTCCTGTGATATTGCTGCAGGTTCTCAGAGTGGTTTATTATGCCTGCTGCGGCCTCCGCTGTCCTCCACGTGTCTTAGCATATAACTGTCATCTGGCGTCTCCTGTCCTCCGTGGCTGGCGCCGCCATTATCACTATGTTTGCACATTACATTTCAAACCAGTTTTCCCTCCAGGTTCCAGCATGGGCGCAGCCATGTTGGATTTGATCACATGCTCCAATTCCTCCAATCCACAGTCTCTGGAATCTGCATAATTGCCTAGCCAATGCCTGCATAGCAGCAGGTATAAGTATCCTGTGTCTGGGCCAGATAGATGTCAGTGCTTTGAATGTCATACCTTGTTCCAGTCTCTCTCTCCTGTGGCTTGTTTCTCCAGGTTCCAGTTCCTGTCTCCAGCATCCACAAAGAGACCCGCATCTACTTTCCATCCTGCAGGTGCAGCCTGACTCTACAGCCTTCCGTGGCTGTCCAGTTTCCAGCTATCTACTATCTGCTTCCAAGCAGCCAGCTTTCAACTGATTCCAGCTTCTACCAAACACCGGTGCTGATCCAGCGGATCCTATCTTACCAGCAGTATCCACTACCACCGGTAATCATCTATCAGCTATTCTGTTTCTACGCTCACTAGCATCTCACATCATTCACTCTGTGTTCATCACCTGGCTGGTTCCATCCAGCATCCATTCCGTGACTTTAGTACCTGGCTGATTCCATTCAGCATCCACCCTGTGTTTCATCACCTGGCTGATTCCACTCAGCATCCACTCCGTGTCTTACCACCTGGCTGGTTCCATCCAGCTGATACAGCAGCATACTCAAGTTACAGATTCACCTGCTACAACTACTGGCATGTTCCTCGGCTATTTCTACTACTACAACCAGGCCTGGTAAGGTGATTCCATTAAAAGGACTTTTACATCTGTTCTAAACCTACCCGTGCTCTGAGAAACCTTCTATGGTTATGTGTTCCAGGAACTGTGTTATTTGCCACTGTCTTTGCTAAACCTTGAATACTGCTTGTTATCACACGGAGTCTGTTAATAAACTTTTATTTTGAATTTTAAACTGGTTGTCATGGTCACACCTTCGGGTAATCATTCTGCACTTACATGTCCAGGGGTCTGATTAAACCTCCCAGGTTTAATTTCATCTCAGCCCCTACAACTGAGGCTTCCTCCCGTCAGCCTAAACCCTCAGTTGTGACACTATCGAGATGGTACCGCTGCCCAACTGTAATACATAAATTCTGTCCATACATGTCCCCTCTCTGCTGGAGATGTGGTAGGGTCCAGGGCTCGTTAATGGTTGACGGCAGAGATACTGGTTTTTCCTGTCTCTATGGGACCGGAGTTTTGGTTGTTTTCCAACTCAAATATACCTATATCTAAATATAAAAAGTAATTCTAAATTCATCCTTTTAAATTAGAGATGAGCGGGTTCAGTTACCTGAGAACCGAACCCTACCTGACTTCGCTGCCTCAGCCCGGATCCGAGACAGGCTCGGGTTTTCCCGCCTGACTCGGAAACCAGAACGAGGCAAAATGTCATCATCCCGCTGTTGGATTCTCGCGGGGTTTGGATCCCATATAACGAGCCGCGCGTCGCTGCCATTTTCACTCCGGCATTGGAGATTGCAGAGAGAGGACGTGTCTCCGTCCTCAGTGTTCTGCATCAGTACAGTGGTAGTGTATTGTGCTGCATATGTCCAGTCACAGTGGTGTTGTCCTCTGCTGCCATATGTCCAGTGCTGCTGTATAAGTCCAGTCCAGTGGTGCTGTGTTATGCTGCATCAGTTCAGTGGTGGTGTATTGTGCTGCATCAGTCCAGTCACAGTGGTGGTATCCTCTGCTGCATATGTCCAGTGCTGCTGTATAAGTCCAGTCCATTGCAGTGGTGCTGTATTATCCTGCATCAGTCCAGTGGTGGTGTCCCTGTGCTGCCGTATATGTCCAGCTGTACTGCCGTATATGTCCAGTGATACTGCTGTATATGTCCAGTGATACTGCCGTATATGTCCAGCAGTACTGCAGTATAAATCCAGTGATACTGCCGTATAATTCCAGTGATACTGCCGTATGTGTCCAGTGGTACTGCCGTATAAATTCAATGGTACTGGGGTATAAATCCAGTCCAGTGATACTGCTGTATATGTCCAGTGGTACTGCTCTATAATTCCAGTAATACTGCCGTATATGTCCAGTGGTCATGCCGTATAAATCCAGTGGTACTGGTGTATAAATCCAGTGATACTGCAGTATAAGTCCAGTGGTACTGATGTATAAATCCAGTGGTACTGCCATATAAATCCAGTCCAGCGGTACTGCCGTATAATTCCAGTGGTACTGCCGTATAATTCCAGTGATACTGGCGTATAAATTCAGTGATACTGCTGTATAATTCCAGTCCAGTGGTACTGCTGTATAAATCCAGTGGGACTGCCTTATAATTCCAGTGATACTGCCGTATAATTCCAGTGATACTGCCGTATAATTCCAGTGTTACAGGTGTATAAGTCCAGTTATACTACCGTATAAATCTAGTCCAGTGGTACTGCCGTATAAGTCCAGTGGGACTGCCTTATAATTCCAGTGATACTGCCGTATAATTCCAGTGTTACTGCTGTATAATTCCAGTGTTACTGGTGTATAAATCCAGTGATACTGCCGTATAAATCTAGTCCAGTGGTACTGCCGTATAATTCCAGTGATACTGCCTTATAATTCCAGTGGTACTGCCGTATAAGTCCAGTACAGTGGTGCCTCCATATAAGTTCAGTGGTGCTGTCCTGTGCTGTATATTATTTACTCCTAATAAAGGGGTTATTAATATTTAATCCAAAGTATTTTTACAGGGTTTGCCGTGTGGTGTAGAGGTACGCTCTCCTGTACAGCATATTGTTATATTACTCCAGAAAAATAATGGAGAACAAAAATTTGGAGGATAAAATAGGGAAAGATCAAGAACCACTTCCTTCTAGTGCTGAAGCTGCTGCCACTAGTCATGACAGACTATGAAATGCCCTCAACGTTGTCTGCCAAGGCCGATGCCCAATGTGATGGTAGAGGGCATGTAAAATCCAAAACGCCAATGTTCACTAAAAAGACCCCCCCAAATAAATTTAAATGGTCTGAGGAGAAACGTAAAATTGCCAATATGCCATTTACGACACAGAGTGGCAAGGAACGGCTAAGGCCCTGGCCTATGTTTATGACTAGTGGTTTAGCTTCACTTGGCGATGGAAACCCTCATCCTCCAGCTAGAAAAATTATAAGAGTTAAGCTGGCAAAAGCACAGCAAAGAACTGGGCATTCTAAGATGGTATCACAAATCCCCAAGGAGAGTCCTCGTGTGTCTGCAGTTGCGATGCCTGACCTTCCCAACACTGGACAGGAAGAGGTGACTCCTTCCACCATTTGCACGCCCCCTGTTGCAAATCGGATAACTGAGGCTTTGACAGCTTTGTTGGTGTCAGACGTGCGTTCGGTATCCGCCATTAGTTCAGTGGGACTTAGAGAATTGATGGAGGTAGTGTGCCCTGGTACCAATTCCCATCTAGGTTCCACTTCACTAGGCAGGCGATACAGAGAATGTACAGAGATGTCAGAAAAAGTGTCCTCAGTGTCCTAAAAAATGCAATTGTACCCACTGTCCACTTAACCACACACATGTGGTCAAGTGGAACAGGGCAGACTAAGGACTATATGACTGTTGACAGCCCAGTGGGTAGATGTATTGCCTCCCGCAGCAACAACAGCAGCAGCAGCACCAGTAGCAGCATCTCACAAACGCCACCTCGTTCCTAGGCAGGCTACGCTATGTATCACTGTTTTCCGTAAGAAGCACACCGCTGACAACCTCTTATGGAAATTGAGGGACATCATCACACAATGGCTTATCCCAATTAGACTTTCCTGGGGATTTGTGATAACGGACAATGCCACCAATATTGTGCATGCATTACATCTGGGCAAATTCCAGCATGTCCCATGTTTTGCACATACAATTAATTTTTTGGTGCAGAATTTTTTGAAAAATGACAGGGCGTGCAGGAGATGCTGTCGGTGGCCCAAAAAATTGCGGGCCACTTTCGACATTCGGCCACCGAATGCCGCAGACTGGAGCACCAGCAAACACTCCTGAACCTGCCCTGCCATCACCTGAAGCAAGAAGTGGTAACGAGGTGGAATTCAACACAATCTACTGTATATGCTTCAGAGGATGGAGGAGCAGCAAAAGGCCATTCAAGCCTATACATCCACGTACGATATAGGCAAAGGAGGGAGAATGCACCTGACCCAAGTGGAGAATGATTTCCATATTGTGCAAGGTTCCCCAACCCTTCGAACTTGCCACACATGAAGTCAGTTCAGACACTGCCAGCTTGAATCAGGTTATTACCCTCATCAGGCTTTTGCAGAAGCAGCTGGAGAAATTGAAGGAGGAGCTAAGACGGAGTAATTCAGCAAAGTATGTGGGACTTGTGGATGGAGCCCTTCATTCGCTTTGCCAGGATTCAAGGGTGGTCAATCTGTTGAAATCAGAGCACTAAATGTTGGCCACCGTGCTCGATCCTAGGTTTAAAGCGTACATTGTATCTCTCTTTCTGGCAGACACAAATCTGCAGAGGTTCAAAGATTTGCTGGTGAGAAAATTGTCAACTCAAGCGGAACGTGACCTGTCAACAGCTCCTCCTTTATTTTCTCCAGCAACTGGGGCTGCGAAGAAAAGGATAAGATTTCCTAGCTCACCCGCTGGCGGTGATGCAGGGCAGTCAGGAGCGAGTGCTGACATCTGGTCCGGACTGAAGGACCTGCCAACGATTACTGACAAGTCTACTGTCACTGCATATGATTCTGTCACCATTGAAAGAATGGTGGAGGATTATATGAGTGACAGCATCCAAGTAGGCATGTCAGACAGTCCGTATGTATACTGGCAGGAAAAAGAGGCAATTTGGATGCCCTTGCACAAACTGGCTTTATTTTACCTAAATTGCCCCCCCTCCAGTGTGTACCCCGAAAGAGTGTTTAGTGCAGCCAGTAACTTTGTCAGCGATCGGCGTAGGAGGTTAATTCCACAAAATGTGGAGAAGATGATGTTCATCAAAATGAATTATAAATTCATCCGGGAAGACCTTTACCAGCAATTGCCTACAGAAAGTACACAGGGACCTGTGATGGTGGATTCCAGTGGGGACGAATTAATACTCTGTGAGGTGGAGGATGTACACACTGAAAGGGGTGAGGAATCGGAGGATGAGGTTGACATCTTGCCTCTGTAGAGCCAGTTTGTGCAAGGAGAGATTGATTGCTTCTTTTTTGGTGGGTGCCCAAACAAACCAGTTATTTCAGTCACAGTCGTGTGGCAGACCCTGTCGCTGAAATGATTGGTTTGATAAAGTGTGCATTTTCCTGTTTATACAACATAAGGGTGGGTGGGAGACAATTCCATCTTGCATATCTTGCACCTCTTTTTTTTTCTTTGCATCATGTGCTGTTTGGGTCCTATTTGTTAAATCTTCCATCCTGTCTGCCACTGCAGTGCCACTCCTAGATGGGCCAGGTGTTTGTGCCGCACACTTGTGTCACTTAGCTTAGTCATACAGCCACCTTGGTGCAACCTTTTGGCCTAAAAACAATATTGTGAGGTGTGAGGTCTTCAGAATAGACTGGAAATGAGTGGAAATGAATGTTATTGAGGTAAATAATACCGTTGGATCAAAATTACCCTCAAATTCTGTGATTTTAGCTGTTTTGGTGTTTTTTTACAAATATCATCCATATCCAAAATCAAAACCAAAACACTAAAGAGTGGTTTCGGCAAAACCAATCCAGATCCAAAACACGAGTATGGAACCAGAAGCAAATCCAAAACACAAAACACGTAAAGTGCCCGCCTCACATCTCTTTTTTAAATTAGGTTATTACTCAGACTGAGTTAATCAATGAGCACAGAAAGCTCCCTGCCAGGATGTTCATTTCTCTCTTTTCCCTTTATCTTCTCTTTCCTTCTCTACTTCCTTTCCTTAAATATTCTGTCTTTCATAATTATATATTTTTTTTGTTGACTGATGCTTTTTGTCTTTATACTTTTTGAAATAATTTTATGAACCTACTTAGCCAGCTCAGAATTCTAAACAAGTACTATGGCTTCCCTGGCTTTATGTTTTTTTTTGTATTACATTGTGGTAATTAAAATGTATATGCAATGTCAATTCTGAAATTGGTGCTTGAAAAAAAAATGTATAAAAAAAACAAACAAAATGTTGTTATACTAAAAAATGTAAATCCTATATGTATGTGTATATAGTATGTGGTCACTGATGCTGTCTGTAATATATGGGCATTGCTAATGCTGTCTGTAGTGTATGATGGTCACTACTGCTGTCTGTATTGTATAAGGTTTGCTAATGCTGTATTTAGTTCATGGGGGTTGCTGATGCTGTCTGTAGTGTATGATGGTTGTTAATGCTGTCTAATGCTGTCTGTAGTTCACAGCGGTCGCTGATGCTGTCTGTAGTATATGGAATCACTGATGTTGTCTGTAGTGTAGGATGATCGCTAATGCTATCTGTAGTGTATGAGGTTTACTAATGCTGTCTTTAGTTCATGGGGGTTGCTGATGTTGTCTGTATGATAGTCACTAATGCTGTATGTAGTACATGGAGGTCAAAAAATGGTGATTAACACCCGGTGTCCCCCAGCACACTAAATTATATTGGTAACATAACTTGTAAAACTATATATAATAGAAATCCAGAGGTCTTAGTTACATATATTTGCACATATATGGCAAGCTACCAGGCCCCTTCAAGGCTCCTAATACTGTATCCAAGTCTGGGGTGCAGAACCCCATAAGCTGGCACAGGCCAGCCACTCCAGGGTAGCATACATGTGAGAGGGTAAAGTGTTAGTATGTTTTATTAAAGGAAACACTTTTATTAATTCTTTAAGCCTTTTAATTACACCCTCACTAGTGTATCACTTTTTGTAAATAGATTTTGCTTTCCTTAAGTCATGTTACCAATATAGTTTGGTGTGCTGGTTGACACTGGGGAGGGGGGGGGGGGGTTAATTCCCATTTTGTCTCTTCTATGGAGGTCACTAATGCTGTCTGTAGTGTATGATGGTCACTAATGCTGTCTGTAGTATATGGGGGAAACTAATGCTGTCTGTAGTGTATGAGGGTCATTAATGCTGCCTGTAGTGTATGAGGGTCGCTAATGCTGTCTGCAGAGCCGGATTAAGAGGGGGGCCCCGGGGATAAGTACCCCAGGCCCCCTTTTTTCAAAGGGCCCCCCGCCGCCGCAGATTGGATCTCTGTTCCGATCTGCGGTATTGCGCTGCGCTCCCGGGAGCCAGCGCCACACGCAGCGGCAGGGCAGCTCAGCAACTGCTGTCCCCGGCGGCTCCGGCGGCTCCCGCTCCACTGAAGGCTGGCGCCGAGCGGCCGCGGCCGGCGCGCGGCACGCGTGTAGTCAGTGCCTGTGCCTCTAATGGAAGGACAGCTGAGCGACGGCTCAGCTGTCCAATAATGTGAGGAGAAGCAGCCTGCGGCTCAGTGATTGGCTGGGCGCGCAGGCTACAGGGAAGGAGGACAGCGCGGAGGGAGAATCTGGACGCTACCAGGGAGCAGCAGGCACCCATTCTCTGGCAGCTCTCCCATTCTACCTGTTTAAAAACGTATGGATCTATTTATTACATTGTCTAATGGGTTTTAATAAATATATATATATATATATATATGTGTATATATATATATATATATATATATATATACACATATGTGTATATATATATATATATATAAATCCAAAAGTAGATCCGGCACTCAAATAGTCAAAAAACCAATCACCTGTGTGCCATTGCAATAATCCATACATCTACCAAAGTTCCGAATGATGCACATTTAGAACAGGCAAGGCACTCCAGGACTTTTTAAATGAGATGATTTAATGTAAGCAAGAAAGTTAGTACATCACCATGAACACTTAAACATCCAAACGATGCTGCATTTCGGGCCCCGCAGGGTCCCTTCTTCAGGTAGGTGAAAGTGCTGTAAAAAGAGGACAAACATGTACAAACAACATAAAACACTTACCTAAATAGACTCACCCTGCTTGCATGTGCGGCTTCAGCACGGCGTGGTGCTTCCGGTGGGCGACGGGCGCAGTCCCGGTGACATCATCCAAATGCGCGGTAACCATGGCAACCCGTGTGCACCGCAGACTTCACAGCCGCTGGAACGCATGACGCTTGCACTGGGAGGCTAATTAGGGAAAATACATAAATAGAGAACACATCACTGATAACAAAGTACATTGTAGTAGCATGTAACAAAAACATATACCGCATGAATATAAAATAATATGCTCAGGGGCAATATAACAACCCTGAATAAACATGCATATTATATAAAGGGAAATAAATATTCAGGAGGAATAGATAAGAAAACTGACTAGAGAAGACTATATAATATATAATGCAAAATCTAAAGTCATAACTCAAAATAACTAGAAGACTCCAAATTAGCCACAAGCGCAAAAAGCTGGAAATAATGAGACTAATCAAAAAGAAATGTTAAGACTAATAAACAAAAATGACACAGTCAAAAAGTGCGAAGGGCATTCCAATTAATTTTTTCATTTAAGCCAGATGGTTGTAAGGCATTAAGTTTTAGAATCCATCTAGCTTCTAATCTGTGTAAAGCCAGAATTCTATCACCTCCCCTATGCAAGGGGGGAACATGATCAATAAGTTGATATTTTAAATCAGATAAAGCATGGGCTTTAGCACAGAAATGCCTAGATACCGGCTGGTCATTAGACTTACCGGCTAGTGCTTGATTAATATTAGAGCGATGTAATGCCATTCTATCTCTCAAGGTGCGACTAGATAGACCTACGTAAATTAATAAGCAGGGGCAAATGATACAATAAATAATAAAACGAGTGGTACATGTCATGACGTGTTGTAATTTAAATTTGTGTTTAGTTGAGGGGTGGACAAACTCAGATCCCGGTATCAAAGCAGCACAGGTTGTACAAGATAGGCAACGATAGCTGCCAGGTTTTTTGCTGGTACCAAAAATACCCAATTTAGGTGAATAGTCAGTGATGTCAGTCTTGACTAAAAGATCCCGTAGATTCCGTCCTCGTCTATAGCTGGTCATGACTTGTGTGTCATGAAAACAGGCTAGTGATTTATCTGTCTTGACAATGGGCCAAAGCGCTCTAGTGGCCCGAGGGATAATAGGACTAGCCGTAGAGTATTTAGTCGACCAGATGAATTTATGCTGAGCCGGATTAGACTGAGATCGTGAATGAAATAGGGTCTCTCTATCCATGTCCATGATCTTAGATTTGGTCTCCTTTAGATCTCTCATGTTGTAGCCCCTTTTTGCAAATTTATCCACTACTATTTGTAGTGCGTCATCTAAAAGTGCATGATCACTCGTAATTCTTGCCACCCGGAGCATCTGTGAGCGAGGCAACCCTCTCTTCAATGCAGGTGGGTGGTGGCTGCTGGCATCTAATAACGAATTCCTATCAGTCGACTTGTAAAAGACCGTGGTGGTCAATTTACCTTCTTTCAAATGGACTGTGACATCCAGATAGTCTATTTGATTGGTACTATAAAGATATGTAAACTTAATCGGGCCAGGTTGAGCATTGATGGTATTCATCATGGTTTCAAATGACGAACCGGTCCCATTCCATAAGATGAATAAATCATCTATGTATCTGATGAACCATAAAATTTTTTGTGAGTAGGCAGGATTGTCAAAAAATAGATGTTGTTCTTGTTGGAACATAAAAACGTTGGCATACGCCGGGGCCACGCTACTCCCCATGGCACAGCCTGCCAACTGAAGATAGAAACTGCCGTTAAACAAAAAATAGTTCTTAGTGAGAATCAATCTAAGTAGCTGTAAAAATAATGGTTTGTCAAAATTAAAGTCTTCTTCCAAGTTGTAAATAAACGACTCCATGGCCTCGATGCCAGCTTCATGAGGAATCGATGTATATAAGGAAGAGACATCCATGGTACATAGTACCGTATCTGGAGGTAGATCTTCTAAAACCATGATTTTTCTCAAAAAGGTAGAGGTATCTTTCAGATATGTCGCACGTTTGGTGATGTGTGGTTGTAATATAGAGTCCAAGAGTTCAGCCACTGGTTGGTACAGGGAACCCCTCGCCGAGACGATGGGGCGACCTGGAGGGTTATCAAGGCTTTTGTGAACTTTAGGTAGTGTGTACAGGCAAGGAATAATCGGGTGTTTGGGGATCAGCGCCTCTTTCAGTTTCAAGTCGAGTTGTTTATTCAACACCGCCTGATCCAGTACCTGTAATAGTTCTTTCTGAAAACTCTCCGTGGGGTCACGATCTAATTTGATGTAGGTAAGAGTGCAGGATAACTGTCGCAGCACTTCTTTGACATATTGAGATCGATCCTGTATAACCACACTACCACCTTTGTCTGCTGGTCGTATTACGATTGTCGTGTCCTTGCTTAGTTCTTTCAGGGACCTTCTTTCTTGAAATGTCAAATTCTGATGTACTTGGCCTGGTGTGGCTAAGAAGCGGTTCACGGAATCGTTCATCAGACGACTGTATGTTTTCAGCGACGGATTGGATGATACAGGATCAAAAGTAGAAGTAGTATATTTCTGTGTGATGTGATGCCTAGGTTCTTGATCCTCATCCATGTGCTTATTCTGAAAGAACTCTTTTAGTCTCATCTTGCGGTTCATCTGATGTAGGTCGGTTTGCCATTCAAAAGGGTCATGGAAGTTGGTAGGGACAAAGGAAAGGCCTTTGTTAAGTACAGACATTTCGGTAGTGGTGAGAGGACGTGATGATAGGTTGAAGATCAAGTTGTCTTCTTTGCTTTGCTTGCTTTTATTGATCCTTTGGTTTTGTCGGCTCCTCCTTGTGGGCTTGGGCCAGCATCTGCTCTGGCCCTGGTGGTAGCCCCTAAAGGGGGACGCTGTGCCGACACTGAATCATCTGAATCTGCCATGGCGAAGTCACTGTCACTATTTGAAAGTTGAGATCCCTTATCAGATCGTCCCCTGCGTGATCTCTGCGATGGTCTACCGTATGCTCTATTCTGAAACTTCAAAGTGTCTGTACCCGTTAGCCAGCGATACACTTGATGGTCTTCATAGTCATTGCGGACTGTTTGTAGCTTAGATTTTTTAAATTTCAACAGGTCACGTTTATGATTCTCAACCTGTTGAGTTAATTTAGCCCATGTCGCGGCATATCCTGGGTCAGACAGTGTTTCCATTTGAGATGTATTTAATGCATCAATCTTAGCTCTGGTGATTGAAAGCTCCCGACCTGACTCCTCTATGACGAGGAGCATCAGATCGAAGCTGCATTTATTGAGCACAGCGATCCATCTGCGACAAAAGTCTGGATTCGTTCTCCCTATAGTGGGAGCATTCCGGACACGGAATCCGCGGGGGATCATTTTCTGTCTATAATAGTCGGACAGTGTGGAGCCATGTAGTAAGTAGTCAGTCTCCCGCTTGCGAAGTCTGTATAACTGTTTATACAAATCATCAATGCTGTCTTCCAAAGCCTCAGGGACACAGTCCTCTGCAAATAAGATTCTATCAGCCTGCGTCTTGTTAAAACTTAGAGTCTCCAAGGTTTGTGAACCCAGGTTAGCAAAAGCAGTCACATCATGTCTGTTTTCATTTGCATCCTCCATATTGCACTACTATGACTTTAAAGTGATGAGTTAGAATGTCAATCAATCATATGCAGGTAGGTGCCTTGATACTTGTGGGAATTAATCCCCACCAAATACAAATCCAAAAGTAGATCCGGCACTCAAATAGTCAAAAAACCAATCACCTGTGTGCCATTGCAATAATCCATACATCTACCAAAGTTCCGAATGATGCACATTTAGAACAGGCAAGGCACTCCAGGACTTTTTAAATGAGATGATTTAATGTAAGCAAGAAAGTTAGTACATCACCATGAACACTTAAACATCCAAACGATGCTGCATTTCGGGCCCCGCAGGGTCCCTTCTTCAGGTAGGTGAAAGTGCTGTAAAAAGAGGACAAACATGTACAAACAACATAAAACACTTACCTAAATAGACTCACCCTGCTTGCATGTGCGGCTTCAGCACGGCGTGGTGCTTCCGGTGGGCGACGGGCGCAGTCCCGGTGACATCATCCAAATGCGCGGTAACCATGGCAACCCGTGTGCACCGCAGACTTCACAGCCGCTGGAACGCATGACGCTTGCACTGGGAGGCTAATTAGGGAAAATACATAACATACATTCCTCCTGAATATTTATTTCCCTTTATATAATATGCATGTTTATTCAGGGTTGTTATATTGCCCCTGAGCATATTATTTTATATTCATGCGGTATATGTTTTTGTTACATGCTACTACAATGTACTTTGTTATCAGTGATGTGTTCTCTATTTATGTATTTTCCCTAATTAGCCTCCCAGTGCAAGCGTCATGCGTTCCAGCGGCTGTGAAGTCTGCGGTGCACACGGGTTGCCATGGTTACCGCGCATTTGGATGATGTCACCGGGACTGCGCCCGTCGCCCACCGGAAGCACCACGCCGTGCTGAAGCCGCACATGCAAGCAGGGTGAGTCTATTTAGGTAAGTGTTTTATGTTGTTTGTACATGTTTGTCCTCTTTTTACAGCACTTTCACCTACCTGAAGAAGGGACCCTGCGGGGCCCGAAATGCAGCATCGTTTGGATGTTTAAGTGTTCATGGTGATGTACTAACTTTCTTGCTTACATTAAATCATCTCATTTAAAAAGTCCTGGAGTGCCTTGCCTGTTCTAAATGTGCATCATTCGGAACTTTGGTAGATGTATGGATTATTGCAATGGCACACAGGTGATTGGTTTTTTGACTATTTGAGTGCCGGATCTACTTTTGGATTTGTATTTGGTGGGGATTAATTCCCACAAGTATCAAGGCACCTACCTGCATATGATTGATTGACATTCTAACTCATCACTTTAAAGTCATAGTAGTGCAATATGGAGGATGCAAATGAAAACAGACATGATGTGACTGCTTTTGCTAACCTGGGTTCACAAACCTTGGAGACTCTAAGTTTTAACAAGACGCAGGCTGATAGAATCTTATTTGCAGAGGACTGTGTCCCTGAGGCTTTGGAAGACAGCATTGATGATTTGTATAAACAGTTATACAGACTTCGCAAGCGGGAGACTGACTACTTACTACATGGCTCCACACTGTCCGACTATTATAGACAGAAAATGATCCCCCGCGGATTCCGTGTCCGGAATGCTCCCACTATAGGGAGAACGAATCCAGACTTTTGTCGCAGATGGATCGCTGTGCTCAATAAATGCAGCTTCGATCTGATGCTCCTCGTCATAGAGGAGTCAGGTCGGGAGCTTTCAATCACCAGAGCTAAGATTGATGCATTAAATACATCTCAAATGGAAACACTGTCTGACCCAGGATATGCCGCGACATGGGCTAAATTAACTCAACAGGTTGAGAATCATAAACGTGACCTGTTGAAATTTAAAAAATCTAAGCTACAAACAGTCCGCAATGACTATGAAGACCATCAAGTGTATCGCTGGCTAACGGGTACAGACACTTTGAAGTTTCAGAATAGAGCATACGGTAGACCATCGCAGAGATCACGCAGGGGACGATCTGATAAGGGATCTCAACTTTCAAATAGTGACAGTGACTTCGCCATGGCAGATTCAGATGATTCAGTGTCGGCACAGCGTCCCCCTTTAGGGGCTACCACCAGGGCCAGAGCAGATGCTGGCCCAAGCCCACAAGGAGGAGCCGACAAAACCAAAGGATCAATAAAAGCAAGCAAAGCAAAGAAGACAACTTGATCTTCAACCTATCATCACGTCCTCTCACCACTACCGAAATGTCTGTACTTAACAAAGGCCTTTCCTTTGTCCCTACCAACTTCCATGACCCTTTTGAATGGCAAACCGACCTACATCAGATGAACCGCAAGATGAGACTAAAAGAGTTCTTTCAGAATAAGCACATGGATGAGGATCAAGAACCTAGGCATCACATCACACAGAAATATACTACTTCTACTTTTGATCCTGTATCATCCAATCCGTCGCTGAAAACATACAGTCGTCTGATGAACGATTCCGTGAACCGCTTCTTAGCCACACCAGGCCAAGTACATCAGAATTTGACATTTCAAGAAAGAAGGTCCCTGAAAGAACTAAGCAAGGACACGACAATCGTAATACGACCAGCAGACAAAGGTGGTAGTGTGGTTATACAGGATCGATCTCAATATGTCAAAGAAGTGCTGCGACAGTTATCCTGCACTCTTACCTACATCAAATTAGATCGTGACCCCACGGAGAGTTTTCAGAAAGAACTATTACAGGTACTGGATCAGGCGGTGTTGAATAAACAACTCGACTTGAAACTGAAAGAGGCGCTGATCCCCAAACACCCGATTATTCCTTGCCTGTACACACTACCTAAAGTTCACAAAAGCCTTGATAACCCTCCAGGTCGCCCCATCGTCTCGGCGAGGGGTTCCCTGTACCAACCAGTGGCTGAACTCTTGGACTCTATATTACAACCACACATCACCAAACGTGCGACATATCTGAAAGATACCTCTACCTTTTTGAGAAAAATCATGGTTTTAGAAGATCTACCTCCAGATACGGTACTATGTACCATGGATGTCTCTTCCTTATATACATCGATTCCTCATGAAGCTGGCATCGAGGCCATGGAGTCGTTTATTTACAACTTGGAAGAAGACTTTAATTTTGACAAACCATTATTTTTACAGCTACTTAGATTGATTCTCACTAAGAACTATTTTTTGTTTAACGGCAGTTTCTATCTTCAGTTGGCAGGCTGTGCCATGGGGAGTAGCGTGGCCCCGGCGTATGCCAACGTTTTTATGTTCCAACAAGAACAACATCTATTTTTTGACAATCCTGCCTACTCACAAAAAATTTTATGGTTCATCAGATACATAGATGATTTATTCATCTTATGGAATGGGACCGGTTCGTCATTTGAAACCATGATGAATACCATCAATGCTCAACCTGGCCCGATTAAGTTTACATATCTTTATAGTACCAATCAAATAGACTATCTGGATGTCACAGTCCATTTGAAAGAAGGTAAATTGACCACCACGGTCTTTTACAAGTCGACTGATAGGAATTCGTTATTAGATGCCAGCAGCCACCACCCACCTGCATTGAAGAGAGGGTTGCCTCGCTCACAGATGCTCCGGGTGGCAAGAATTACGAGTGATCATGCACTTTTAGATGACGCACTACAAATAGTAGTGGATAAATTTGCAAAAAGGGGCTACAACATGAGAGATCTAAAGGAGACCAAATCTAAGATCATGGACATGGATAGAGAGACCCTATTTCATTCACGATCTCAGTCTAATCCGGCTCAGCATAAATTCATCTGGTCGACTAAATACTCTACGGCTAGTCCTATTATCCCTCGGGCCACTAGAGCGCTTTGGCCCATTGTCAAGACAGATAAATCACTAGCCTGTTTTCATGACACACAAGTCATGACCAGCTATAGACGAGGACGGAATCTACGGGATCTTTTAGTCAAGACTGACATCACTGACTATTCACCTAAATTGGGTATTTTTGGTACCAGCAAAAAACCTGGCAGCTATCGTTGCCTATCTTGTACAACCTGTGCTGCTTTGATACCGGGATCTGAGTTTGTCCACCCCTCAACTAAACACAAATTTAAATTACAACACGTCATGACATGTACCACTCGTTTTATTATTTATTGTATCATTTGCCCCTGCTTATTAATTTACGTAGGTCTATCTAGTCGCACCTTGAGAGATAGAATGGCATTACATCGCTCTAATATTAATCAAGCACTAGCCGGTAAGTCTAATGACCAGCCGGTATCTAGGCATTTCTGTGCTAAAGCCCATGCTTTATCTGATTTAAAATATCAACTTATTGATCATGTTCCCCCCTTGCATAGGGGAGGTGATAGAATTCTGGCTTTACACAGATTAGAAGCTAGATGGATTCTAAAACTTAATGCCTTACAACCATCTGGCTTAAATGAAAAAATTAATTGGAATGCCCTTCGCACTTTT